>NC_134692.1:11773231-11938231 GCF_050947455.1 Rhinoderma darwinii
CCATGGTTGCGGCGACACACAGCTGCCTGTTCCACAATTGGCCACTTGATGGCAGTATGACACAATGATGATAAAACCTAGAAGTTGCCTGGAGGTGTCAGACAAGGAATAGAACAGATCTGACTTCCACAAGTTGAAAGTGAACAGGATTAACCATTTCACCACTGGTATGAAGGGTCAGATGTTCTTGATGTGGATTCTTTTTATACATCTTCCAATATTTCTGCTCCAAGTTATCCACACAAGTCCCTCTATTACTCCCTGTATCACCCACATCCATCACACTCCAATCTCTTCCTTCCTTCTAGGAGAATGCTGATAACTGTAACTATCGCTGATCCAGTGGCACTCCAATAGGAAAGTGCATATTGTCTGCCCTCATCTACCGCATCATATTCCATGGTTTAATAAAAAAAGAATGAAAACCAAGACTGAAGTTTACCTTGAACATATACATATATCCAAAAATGGCGAACACTAATGCCACCTAAACACTATATATACCTAAATATGCATTACTGCTGAATTTACTTACAATAGGGAGGTTCTTAGCGCACATTCTGATCAAATTGTGTGAGCCCACCTGCCAAGATAAGGCGACCTCTATGAGGTGGGGACCTACGCTGCACATACACCCAGAACTGGGACTAAGCCTACATATATACCTGGGGATGGTAGGAACCAGCATTAAACTGATTAAAATCACCCAGGGCAGAATGGGAGGAGGGCAAGATGAAAAATGGAGGCAGTCACTAGCCCCACATATAGGAATCACATAAACAACACAAAAGTTTGAACAGCACATTCCATCAAAATGATACAAAACGTGTAACATGCAAGAACAACCGTGACTGTAAGGCCTCATGTTCACGAACGTAAAAACGCCCGTAATTACGGGCCCATAGACTTCTATTGGCCACGGGTACCTTCCCGTTTGCTACGGGCAGGCCCATAGAAGTCTATGGGGCTCCCGTAATTACGGGAGAGTTGCTAGGCGACGTCAGGGGATAGTCACTGTCCAGGGTGCTGAAAGAGTTAACTGATCGGCAGTAACTCTTTCAGCACCCGGGACAGTGACTACCGCTGGAGTTAATACTATTAAAAGTTAACTTACCCAGAACTCCCTGCTTCTTCCTCTAGTCCGGCCTCCTGGGATGACGTTTCATCCCATGTGACCGATGCAGCCAATCACAGGCCAATCACAGGCTGCAGCGGTTACATGGACTGCCGCGTCATCCAGGGAGGACGGACTTGATGTCAAAAGAGGAACGCGTCACCAAGACAACGGCCGGGGTACGTATGAACTTCTTTTACTTTCAATCGCTGTGGAAACTCTGCCCGAAAGGGCTGCCCCTTCTCTCTTTCCGGCGCTGATAGAGAGAAGGGGCTGTTGATTAGTGCAGAGAAAATGGGTCTGTAAATACGGGTGAAATACTGGTGACACTGGACCCGTATTTACGGGCACGGGTCCGTAAATACTGGTGGAATACGGGTCGAATACGTGTGACAAAGGAGCCGTATTTACGCCAGTATTTACTGGAGGAAAAAAATACTTACGTGTGCATGAGGCCTAAATATACAGCACACTGTGAACACTAATGACACCTAAACACTATGAATAAATATATATGCATTACTGCTGAATCTACATATATATATATATATATATATATATATATATATACAAACAAATTCCAATTTTATAATACAGAGCCACCACCAGGGGGAGCTTACTGTTTACTGTATTACTCAATAATAACACAGTATGCAGTTAGCTCTTGCGCTCCCCCTGGTGGTGGCTGCAGTCGGAATATAATTGATTTTTCGAGTTCTTTACATGAGCATGTAGTGTAAAATGAATGTTTGCAAGAATGTGCTGCTTCTTTTTTCTAACATTTAGGCCCGATTTACACGAGCGTGTGCGTTTTGCGCACGCAAAAAATGCAGCGTTTTGCGTGCGCAAAAGGCACTTAACAGCTGCGTGTGTCATCAGTGTATGATGCGCGGCTGCGAGATTTTCACGCAGCCGCCATCATTTTGACACTCCGTTTGGATGTTTGTAAACAGAAAAGCACGTGGTGCTTTTCTGTTTACATTCAGAGTTTGACAGCTGTTGCGCGAACCACGCAGTTCGCACGGAAGTGCTTCCATGAGACCTGCGTGGTTTTCACGCACCCATTGACTTCAATGGGTGCGTGATGCGCGAACAGCGCACAAAGAAAGGACATGTCGTGAGTTTTACGCAGGGCACTCGCGCTGCGCAAAATTCACGCACTGTCTGCACTGCCCCATAGCCTAATATAGGTGCGTACGACACGCGTGAAGAGCACGCGCGTCGCACGCGCGTATATTATGCTCGTGTAAATGATGCCTTACATGAAAAGGAATTGCTAGATACAGATTAGAAATCCTACGATTTAGTGTATACAGCTCTATGCAGACCTATGTGTCTCCATGGTTACAGACTACAAACAAATCCTGTGTAGTCTGATCCTGCAGTCATGTGTTACTCCTATTATTGATAATCTACAGACAGTAGAAGTGTAGACAGATGTAAGAGAGTAACACACGGCTGCAGGATTAGACTACACATGGTTTACTTGTAGTCTGTCACCATGGAGACGCATAGGTCTGCAAAGTAGCTGTATACACAAACAATAGGAGATTAGAAATCAAGACAATTTGCAAAGTTACTTCATTTTTAATTTAGAAGAATTGGAGCAATAATAATAATAATAAAAAAAAAAAATGGTTGCAAAAGTATACATGCCCCTTAAGATAGACCTAAGTTAATAAAACACTTAATATACAGTATATGCATTCGTAATTTCACAATAGCCACAGGTTGGGGACCCCCGCCTGGGAGTAATGAATCTGTGCCCTATTGGATATATTTGCACCGACTACATTTCAACCCCTAAAGTGCCAATGAAGGACGTGAACTCTAGGGGGCGCTATGTGTAGCAGTATTAGTTGCCCAAGACCCAGGGGGGCCCAGGTATAGGCTCTTTAAATGAGATTATTGGACATAAAGTGACCCGTCTGATTTGCCTGCGGCTGCCAGGGCATGCTGAGAGTTGTAGTTTCACAAGAGCTGGAGGGACACAGTTTACGCACCCCTGATATAGACATTCTAATAAACATTTTCCAGGTAACATACAACTACCACCATCATCTCCTTGTGATGCTTTCACTTGATGTTACGACCTGGTACAAAAACAACCACCGATCCTCGGAAAACTCCATCAATGACCTCATTGGAATTCTTACCCATAATGCACCTGACCTACGCGGCCGCCGTATGAATCAGATTATAATTAACAACAATGTCATTAGCAAAGGGATTAAAACGAGTAATCCCTCCCCTGCTGACCAAAGCCTCATTGATCTGTGCAGTAATACCCAATCTATGGGATTTGATCGGGTAACGTGGCGGCCATATTGACCATTACGGGTCACTGAATCTATTTTAACCCCTTCCTGCCGCAGCCATTTTTCAGATTTTCACTTTCGTTTTTTCCTCACCACCTTCCAAAAGCCGGAACTTTTTTTTTAGTTTTTCATCAATATTGCCGTATGGGGGCTTGTTTTTTGCGGGACGAGTTGTAGATTTTCGCAGCCCCATTTATTGTACCATATAATGTAGAGGGAAACTGGGAAAAAAATATTTCTGGGGTGGAATAGGAAAAAAACAGCGATTCCTCAATCTTTTGGGTGGTTTTGTTTTTACGGCGTTCACCGTGCGGTAAAAACGGCATGTTAACATTATTCTGCGGCTCAATACGATTACAGCGATACCAAATTTATATCGTTTTTTATGTTTTACTATTACAAGGAAAAAACTGATTGTTAAAAAGAAAATGTTAGTTTTGTCGCCACATTCTGGGAGCCGGAACTTTTGTATTTTTCCGTCGATTTAGCGGTATGAGGGCCTATTTTTTGCGGGGCGAGCTGTAGTTTATATTGGTACCATTTTGGGGTACATGAGACTTTATCACTTTTTATGAAGTTTTGCATTTCTGACGTTGTTCATTTTTTACGGCGTTCACCGCGCGGACTAAATAACGATATATTGCAATAGTTCAGACTTTTACGGACGCGTCGGTACCAGTTATGTTCATATTTTTTAAAAATTGTTTTTACATTGTGCTTTACGCAAAATGAGAAAAGTTTTTAAAAAAACAAAAACAAACCTTTATTTTACTGGTTTTTTTTGCTTGTCCCCTAGGGGGCTTGAACCAGCGATCGTTGGATCGCTTGCACGATATACTGCAACACCAATGTATTGCAGCATATGTTGGTTCTGACAGTCTCCTATGAAGCCCTGCCGGAGGCTGGGCTTCATAGGAGTACAAAGATGGCGGACATGAGGGCCTTCATCAGGCCCCCAGGCTGCCATGCCAACCAACGGAACACCCCGATCTCACCGCAGGGGGGTCATTGTAACGTTACAGGGGGTTGCCCCCCTGTTTCCAGTGATTTAAATGCCGCGGTCACTATTGATCACGGCATTTAATGTGTTAAACGAGCGGGATCCCACTCATTACCTGGAAGTGTCGGCTGTAAGATACAGCCGACGCGCTCGTCCTATGGAGCAGGCTCAGTCCGTGAGCCCGCTCCATACTCCCTCACCCCACGTGCGCCGTGTGTGTGTGTGTATATATATATATAGCTGATGTCGGGAAGGGGTTAATATTACTTTGCCTGAGCTGTAGAAGAAGGTGATCAGGCAAATAACCCGCGAGTTCTAATCCTGTGGGTTCCTGTATATTATTTGCGTTCATAAACCAGAGCGGCAGAAATCACATTCATTATTTTCTCATATTTCCCTCTCTCCGAGCAGCGACACAGAATGAGTCATTGTCCGATGTGGCCGCGCTGGAGACCTCGGCTGTAAGGACAACAACTCTCAACTTATTAAACATTTTAATTCTACACGACAAGTCTCTCCTGAGTGAGGACGGAGATGACCATGATGAAACGTCGCCTCTCCACAGATGATGGATTTCTGAAAGAACTTAAAAATTCCAGTTCTCTGACTCCAGGTGGAGCGAAGCACATGAAATCAATGGGGAATTGAAACCATTGCACCATTTAACCCCTTAAAGCGAATGTCCACCACCATGTCATATTCAGGTCCGAAATTCTCAGTTGATTAATTTCTTAATATATCTTTATAGTGTTGGGAGTTCTGTTTTTCTGACACACAGCTCCAAATCTCCTGGGTTTCATGACGAAACTGTGACTACCTGCAACAAGCACTAGGTGGAGCTGAGGAGCTCACTACATACAATTTACATTGAACTCAATAATAACACAGTATACAGTGAGCTCCCCCTAGTGGTGACTGCAGGAAGCCAGAATTCTATCATTCAATTCTATATCTTTGCAGGAGATTTGGAGCTCTGTATCAGAAAAATGGAGCTCCAACTTCTATAAAAATATAATGAGGAATTAATCAGCACAAAATGTTCGATTTAGTGGTTAGCTATTAAACTTTTTAAACATTATTTTAAAAATAATTCAATGTTTAAATATAATACCATGTTAGCTCTGTTTCTTTTATATTTAACTGTAAAGAATTGGAAGATCTATGTATTCTTATAAAATATTTTCTGTTCATATGAAATGCAGAGGGTTCTGTTAGGACATGTCTAAGGTATCATCACAGGACAGCCCTGGGGGTCTCTATTAGGCTTTATTCAGACGAACGTGAATTACGTCCGTGCAACGCGCGTGATTTGCACGCGCGTTGCACGGACCTATATTAGTCTATGGGGCCGTGCAGACATGTCCGTGATTTTTACTCAGCGTGAGTCCGCTGAAAAAAAGTCACGACATGTCCGTTCTTTGGGCGTTTTTCGCGCATCACGCACCCATTGAAGTCAATGGGTGCGTGAAAACCACGCATGTCGCACGGAAGCACTTCCGTGCGAACTGCGTGATTCGCGCAAACAGCTGTCAAAAGGATGAATGAAAGCAGAAAAGCACCACGTGGTTTTCTGTTTACAAACATTCAAATGGAGTGTCATAATGATGGCAGCTGCGCGAAAACCAGGCAGCCGCGCATCATATGCTGATGCCACACGGAGCTGTTAAGTGGCTTTTGCGCACGCAAAACGCCGCGTTTTTGCGTGCGCAAAAACGCCACTCTCGTGTGAATGAGGCCTTAGGCCCAGGGCCATCACAGCCCAGCAAAACGGGTTGATTTAGAGCAAACAAAGGGGCAGACATTTTACCTGAGTTGCTGCAGACAGAAAACAATGTATTGACTTCTATGGGAGTGTAGTGGGCATGCTCTGTATCATGAGCAGAGGGCACTGTGCAGGGAGGAAGAGGAGGGAAGAGCGGCTGATCTATTATGGTGTGATCCTTTGTTATCTTCCCCCAGCTTTGTCATTGAAGTCTTACCTTCCATTGCAACCCTGCCCTGTAATGAGAATGAGATGAGTTCTGGACCTGCCTCTAGTGACGTTTCAATCTATTGTGAAAACAACAACATTTCAGATAGTAACATAAAAATAAAACAAATACCAAAAATGTAAATAAAACGTTTAACATAAAAACTTGAAACGTGAAGTCGTTTTCTGCCGATAAATTTGCTCCTTCAGCACAATGGAGAGCGCACCCTCCGTCCAGTAATAAGAGTCCTGCAGATCAGCACCATGGACAGCAGCGATACAGGGGCGGAAAAGACAATTCAGGACAGGAAGACTCCATTGTCATTGTCAGTCGTGTTTATTTATACAGATAATCCGCTATATGAACAGCTCTAAGCTCATCCCTTGTTGTCATATCCAAGGGCAGCAGAAAATACACAAGTTGTCCTGATCGATAAGATCTGGATTTTTCATTAAGGTAATGGTCTGCAACCTGTGACACTTCAGCTGTTGTGAAACTACAACTACCAGCATGTCCGAACAGACCAGGTCCATGCTAGGGCTGTGCTAATATTCCACTACAAGACCAAAATGCAATAATTTCTATATAGTTTATATCTACATGTGATATTTGAAGAACTTTGCAAAATCTTTACATATGTTGTTTTATACTCCATTCACATCCAGAGCTGCATTCAACATTTTCCTGGTTTACTATTAGTGACCTCGGAATAAGTGATCTTGCTTTTTGCTGCTGCCCCCTGCTGGTTTAGCGCATGCTCTAGCGTGATACATTGTAGAAGATCTAATGATGGCATGAGGCAATCTATAGCAGAGAAAAAATGCACTGAATTAGATGCAGCTCTGGATGTGAGCAGAGTATTAGATAATGATATAACTTAATATCAGTGCAAGTAATTAATTGTCACTTAGACTTAAACGGTAAAATTGGGTTCTGACAGTAATTTTAGCTGCAGCTCAATATAGTAAATGGAACAATGGAGGACTGAAGAGGCAGCAGAAACCAAGAAACGCGTCAGAAATTACTTGCAGAGTGTGAGAATCTCTCCGTTTTTCTGCCATAAAGCCTTGTAATTGCATTATTCATATTTTCGTGCATTTCGCAGCCGTTTAATAGCATAAAAAAAACAACGAAATTCTCATTAATAATGTATAAAGCCCCAAGAGTTTCATCTTCTATAGTCACTGAGTAATTATTATACATGGTGAGATGTAAACTCCTGTGTATGGAGATAAGACTTCAGCCTACATGGTCAGTAACGGGATCATCCAATAGGGGGCGCCCGCTTATTGCTGCTCTGGGAGTAGAACCGTACTTGGAATATCTGGAAGACTCACAGAAAAAGGGGTGATCACCCAGACTCCCGGAAGAGTGGAAAATTTCCTGGGTACCCCACTTCAAACAAGATGTCTACGATAATCTGCAATTGCTGTCAACCCCTTAATGAAGCATGAATACAGAGAAGAGTCTTAGTGATTCTTGCACTTGAGCTCAGCAGGGGCACATTTTGGGAAGGGGGGTTACTAGTACCTGGAAAAAAACATCTAAGTTACTCATGAGATTTATATGATAAAATTATTTTTTGCCACCACTAGGGGGAGCTCATTACATGCAAATTTATTATAGAGATGAATTGGAGCTGTATAATTCCCTATGCAGTGAGCTCCCCCTAGTGGTGGCTGCAGGCAGACAGAATTTTATCATGTAACTCTATGGCTTATTGAAGAGAAGTAGGGGATTTGGAGCTTTGCACTAGAAAAACTCTATCAAGATTTCTACACCTAAATCACCTCTACTAACCCCTGCACCATCCAAAACCACCAGAAATAGGTGATAACCAGCGTTACCAATTGTCCGTAAAACTCCCAGACATTCAATATAATGGGTGAGGGGCATTTTGCCATCTCCAACGTGGGCACTGAAATCTTGGAGAATGGGGACCCCCCTTTAAAAATCCTGCATTGGTCTGATCTACAGACTACAGCCCGAGGATTAGGACTGACGATCCTGGCGTTTGTTAACAGGGAGCTTAATGGGGTGACTCAGAAGAACCTAACGAGGATAATAAGAGGAATATAACGGAATAGATAAAATGCAATAAAGGAGACAAAAGTGAATCACAGAGATCAATGCAAGTGACAAACACAACGGAGACCGAGCCGCCTGTCAACTGCCCAATTAACCGCCCCGAGAAGCGGAACACCTGGGTCCTGGGAGGCGTTCATGTGGCCGAGAGCCAGGAAATCAGGATCGTCAAGGTAAAATAATTGCTCTGGGTGACAGAACTCCGGTCTCTGCTGCTAATGTGAACTCCACCTGCGAATTATAGCGCACATAGAAGGAATGCGGCTAATTGGGGGCAGTTATTCAATTCTATAGGTAGAGGAATGGGGGGAGGTTGGAGGGACACTTAGGCTGGGTTCACACTGTGCATTTTGTTGTTGCATTTTTAACAAGCGTTTTTTTGTTTTAGTAGATAAACGTCCATGTTTCTCAACGGAAATTCATCAACCAAAAAAAAAAAAAAAAGTTAAATGTTAAGAACGTCACAAAAACGAACGCGCAGTGTGAACCCAGCCTTAATGACCCATGCAGTAATCTGTGAGCAGGGGGTGCTGAGGATTTATAAAAGTGCTGAAGTCATTCTTCCAGTTTCATACAAATAAAGTTTGAAAAGTTCTGCAACTTTCTAACATAATTTGTGTTTCAATTTATCCTTTTTAAGATCTCTGCTTGCTGTCAGTAAGTGGATACATTTTTACATCCACAGAATGAAAATTCAGAATTAGGCATCATGCACACGACCAAAGTTTTATCCGCAATTACGGATCCGTAATTGCGGATAAAATACTGACACATTCATTTCTATCGGCCACGCACCAGTCCCGTGTATTTATAGGTGCGTGTCCGGGCCGTAGAAATGTAGAATAAAATATAGGACATGTCCTGTTTTTTCGCATTTACGGACCGTGCTCCTATACTTACGTTCTGCAAACGCGGATGACACTCCGTGGCCCCTCCATGCAGTATTCACTGACCATAAATACTGCACGGTCGTGTGCATGGGGCCTTCGTCCTACTCACAGCTGAAAGTTTGCTACAATTGTATCCAGTCTGGACGATCCTCTCTGAGTTCAATATATCATCAGCACAAATCTCTCACTTGTCCTGATAGCTTGTTACAATGTATCAGCCCAGGGAAAATGTATCGATCTGGAGTCCAGCCTGTTTAGCTCACAGAGGATTGTCTAGACTGGATACAATTGTAACAAACCCTCAGCTGTGATCAGTATACACTTTTTAGCCTCTGTATAGAAACAAGACTGTTTCCATTAATTGCTAGCAAGCAGAGATCCTGAAAATGGTTAGGAATCTAAATACAAAGTCGATTACACAATTTCCAGAACTTTTCTTTATATAACGATGAATGTTTATTAACCTAAAACTGGAGAACCCCTTTAGTGATTTATACGGGTACCAATAAGGAAGGGGGGGATTTAATGTGTCATGCAGATAATGTTGGAGTATTTCGGGGGTTTTTAGAGTGATTTCTGGGAAGACGATAAAGGTTATAGGAAGGTCGATAATGATTTATACAGACACTGTAGGGGAAGAGGTGAAATTTGGGGGGGGGGGGGGGGGGTGGGGCATATAATACATTCTATAATAACCCAATTATAAACCATGAGAATATTTGGGATTATTTTGTGGGTGAGAGCCGGAGGAATCAGGATCATGGGGTCACGAGGGGGGGGGGGGGGGACTTGGGTCTGTGTTGCTAATGCGAACTGATTTGGAGATCTCCACCTGCACATTACAGCACACTGCGGGGGAGCGGCGCGCGGAAGGGGTTAAACTTGCTAACGGCGCGGTGGATTTCTCTAATACCAGGAATTCCCGCCAAGTCTTGGTCCAATTACTGTGACACGAGGTTAACAAGAAAAAAAAAAAAAAGAAGGCGATGGAAGAAACGGCCCCAAGATGAACACAAAGGTTGGTCTGAATGTTTTTTGCTCGGCTCTATCTGCTATCTTTAATTTCGCAGTAATATCCTTTTTGCCGCTTCTCCGGCCTCCGCTGTCGGCTCCGCACTCTCTTTTCATTACAGCTCAGCTCGTGTCTCAAAGTCGATAATCATTTTTCATTTTTTTCCCCTTCTAAATCCACACCTGCCCCTCCTCCCCCCGAGCCCTATCTCCCTACCACGTTGCCCGGCTATGAGCCCCTGCCAATTTCCCACTGCCGCCCCCCCCGATTCACAGCCGGGGTTTTACAAGATCCCTCATTTTCTCCCAGTTTTTGTGAAACTGTTCGTAATCTCTGCGGTTACAGCCACGACGGGAAGATTTCTGCGCTATACTTATATTATGTTCATGCGTCTGTAGAAATAGACAGGAGTTAATTAAACTTACTGTAAATCTAATGGAACATTTTTATGGGAAACCATCACCGGCACAGGCATCTTAAAGTTAAAGGAGTTTTTTTTTCCAAAACAGCGCCACCCTTGTCCATGGTAGCATTTGGTATTGCAGCTTAAAAATACTGGATTTTTTACAGAAATCTGACGGACTCCAATATTATAAGTCAATGGGATCTATAAGGATTAGTTTTAATCTGTTCAAAAATGCATCCATCATACCGGTCATGGCTGTAATAGAGGGTTGGGAGGTTCGGGTTATACTGGCAAATAATCGGGAAAAAGAAAAAATAGGACAAGTCATTATACCGGCCGCATTTGATGTCCGGGCTTATTGAAATCAATGTGTGCACGGTCCGTGATTTGCGGACGGCCCGCAGATGACACTCTGGAGCCGTCCGTGCCGTAATCACGGGCTGTGCACGCGGCTACGGCCGTGTGCATGAGGCCTAAGCAATAGACATCGTGTCATAGTGAGAAGAAAAAAATCTGCAAAAGGCCTTTACTATGACAGGTGGTGCAGCGGGGGACAGGCTGACGTAGGGACTGGAGAGTCCTTAAAGTGCCCTCCTGCTAATTTCTACAATTCCCTTATGGACATCTATAGTGGCGCATAAATAAACAACACAACCGCATCAATCACGGACGGATTTCAGTTCTGTTTTACCTTCCTGATTTGCTGGAGCATTGGTAGAGAAAAGTTATCCTTAAAGGGTATGTCCACAATTTTGCAGGCATCAGAGCTGAAATCTCCCAGCATTCCCTGCTTGTTCAGTGTCTGCACAGAGCTTGTTCAGCGGATTTTGTATTCTAGACAATGCCATCTTTACACCAGATCCTGTACAATAATCTGGTGGAGGAAAAACTAACCCCCCCCACCCGCATTATTAGGGGTGTGTCTTAAAGGGATATTCCAGGAATCAACATTTATCCCCTATCCATTCACAGTCTATAGGACTGACGGAGACCGTCGAGTACAACGCTCATCTGTTTCAGTCCTATAGACTTTGAATGAAGCAGCCGGGAGCATGCTCGTCCGCTGATGCATTTAAGCTCCTAACTGTGAGGGGTGCAGTGAAGAGAAATGGGGGGCTCGGGTCCCACCACCCAGAGGTTGGGTCCACAGCAATCAGACACATCACCTATCCTGTGGATAGGTGCTAATTGTCAATTCTGGAAAGACCCCTTTAATTTACAGTTTGTTGACTGTTTCCAGTAATAATCAGCAGAATTATAAATTCAGCTCTGGAGTATAGTAAGTTAGTATCAGTACAAGATAAGAAAAGCAATGGCCGTGCTGGGCTTATGACACAGCGCCGTGAAAAAGGGGCAGGACTGTGCCATAAATACCCGTAATGACCGCCATATTCATGGGCTGTCATTAAGGGGTTAAACTGCATGAAAAAATGCAGAAAAACGCCATACCCAGGGCATGCTGCGTCAAATCAACGCCACTAACAAAAAAAAACTGCAGAAACGCCACAAACCAAAACGCATTAAAACGCAAAACGCATTAAAGCCATTAAAAATGCCACGAAAAACACAGAAAAACGCTGTGTGTGAATTGAGCCTAATGCTTGTCCCTAGAGATTGCGCTGCTGTATGCTTGATATTAGCCGTACACATGAATGAGAGGGGGGGGGGCACATACTTTCGGCCATAGACTGTATGTATGTTTTATAGCAGTAACAGTAATATAAAATACAATGTCTATTAATTCTCTGAGTCATTTGTAGCAAAAAAAAAAATGGAGCTGAAAAGCCATAAATATATAAAATGCACGACACACGAGGGGTCCTCCCCTCTGAGCAGGGGCTGGTGGCAGGTTGTACCCCCTGTCGGCAGAGAAGATTGTACGTGACAAGATAGAGGTAGATCTTGTCTGTATGTCATGTATTAGACACTGTAGATGCAGATTACCTGTGACTGAAGACAGCGTGACGGGTGTGACGGGTGTGACGGGAGTGATGGATGTGACGGGTGTGATGGATGGCGCTGGAGTCTTGTTCTGATTTTTAATGCATAAAGAATAGAATGAGAAGGAGCAAGCTGCTGCATCACCTCCTTCATCTATCTATCTATCTATCTATCTATCTATCTATCTATCTATCTATCTATCTATCTATCTATCTATCTATCTATCTATCTATCTATCTATCTATCTATCTATCCATCCATCTATCCAGAAGCTTAGTTAGGTTCTCCAGCACCCGAGGCAAAGATTCCGTTTGGCGCACCCCCCGAACCTCTTTCCCAACATCTCCGCCCCCCTCGCCATGTTTGTTTTCTCTACCAATCAATGAGGTGTAATTTTTTTTCCACAACTCGAGCATAAAGCCATTTGTACATTTTAACAAGCAATATAGTTCTATATACAACACCAAAACCAAGCTCATTACATATATACAGCACCAGAACAAAGCTCATTGCATGTATACAGCACCAGAACAAAGCTCAGTACATATATACAGCACCAGAACAAAGCTCAGTACATATATACAGCATCAGAACAAAGCTCATTGCATATATACAGCACCAAAACAAAGCTCAGTACATATATACAACATCAGAACCAAGATCAGGACATAAATACAACACCAGAACAAAGATCAGTACATATATACAGCACCAGAACAAAGATCAGTACATATATACAGCACCAGAACCAAGATCAGTACATAAATAGAACTCCAGAACCAAGCTCAGTACATATATACAACACCGGAACCAAGCTCATTACATATATACAATACCAGAACAAAGATCATTACATATATATTACATATTTTAACAAGCAATATAGTTCTATATACAACACCAGAACCAAGCTCATTACATATATACAGCACCAGAACAAAGCTCATTGCATGTATACAGCACCAGAACAAAGCTCAGTACATATATACAGCACCAGAACAAAGCCCATACATATGTACAGCACCAGAACAATGCTCAGTACATATATACAGCACCAGAACAAAGCTCATACATATGTACAGCACCAGAACAAATCTCATTGCATAAATACAGCACCAGAACAAAGATCAGTATATATACAGCACCAGAACAAAGATCAGTACATATATACAGCACCAGAACAAAGATCAGTACATAAATAGAACTCCAGAACCAAGCTCAGTACATGTATACAACACCGGAACCAAGCTCATTACATATATACAACACGAGAACAAAGATCATTACATATATACAACAACAGAACCAAGCTCATTACATATGTAGAACACAGGAACAAAGCTCAGTACATATATACAGCACCAGAACAAAGATCAGTACATAAATACAACATCAGAACAAAGCTCAGTACATATATACAGCACAAGAACAAAGCTCAGGACATAAATACAACATCAGAACCAATCTCATTACATATATACAACACCGGAACCAAGCTCATTACAAATATACAACACCAGAACCAAGCTCAGTACATATATACAACACCAGAACCAAGCTCATTACATGTATACAACACCTGAACCAAGCTCATTACATATGTACAGCACCAGAACAAAGCTCAGTACATATATACAGCTCCAGAACTAAGCTCAGTACATATATACAGCTCCAGAACAAAGCTCAGTACATATATACAGCTCCAGAACAAAGCTCAGTACATATATACAGCTCCAGAACAAAGCTCAGTACATATATACAGCTCCAGAACAAAGCTCAGTACATATATACAGCACCAGAACAAAGCTCATACATATGTACAGCACCAGAACAATGCTCAGTACATAAATACAGCACCAGGACACAGCTCAGTACATATATACAGTACCAGAACAAAGCTCAGTGCATATATACAGCACCAGAACGGAGCTCAGTACATAAATGCAACACCAGCACAAATACAGCTCAATTTAGTGCAACCCCTGCCATATATTGCACTAAATTGTTTACAACTCCCAGCATGGCCCGAACAATGGTAAGGATATGCTGGGAGATGCTGTTTCACAAAAAGAAAAATCATACCACCCATCATCTCGCTGCAGATCATACAGTGACTACAGTGCTGATTAGAGGCAGAATAAACATTTACATTAAGTAACTCACAGGTGATGATCTCAGATTCTAGTTGTTCTTTTTCTCTTTTCTTTTCCATCTGGTCCAGACCTCTATGATGACTTCTCCCTGCCACGGCCTATTTCTGCAGTTTGCATCTCACAAGTATTCAGCTTCTCACTTTTCAAATATTTCTGCACCTATAAACAAAGATAAAGTTCTCATGGTGCCAGACACTGTGCCCCTAAATATAATAGCGCCATACACTGCACCTCTAATTATAATAGCACCATACACTGTGTCCCTGATTATAATAGCACCATACACTATATCCCTGATTATAAAAGCACCATACACTGCACCTCTAATTCTAATAGCACCATACACTGTGTCCCACAGAGACACACCTTGCCCCCTGTAGATAGTGCCCCCATAGATCCCTCTGTAGATAGTGCCCTACATAGATCCCCCTGTAGATAGTGACCCCCATAGAGCCCCAGTAGATAGTGCCCCACATACAGCCCCCTGTAGATAGTGTCCCACTTATAGCCACCCCTGTAGATAGTGCCCACATATAGCCACCCCTGTAGATAGTGCCCTACATATATATACATTCTCGCTATCTATCTATCTATCTATCTATCTATCTATCTATCTATCTATCTATCTATCTATCTATCTATCTATCTATCTATCTATCTATCTATCTATCTATCCATCCATCCATCCACTTTGGTAAGACCCCTCCATTAAAGCTAGGGCTCTACCATAACTTCAGACATTCCATAATGTACAGGATGTGAAGACATGCAATAATCACATACATTGGAATGCACTGGGCAGTGGTTGTGACTGATTCTGCCAATGGCATGACGAGGCTATAGAAGGTGCATTGATAGAAGTTGTATCCGAGAGGACCCAAATCTCTCTCTGCCACATAAGAAGACATTAAGGTTATGAGGTTCTGCAGCAGCTGAAGTGTGTATTATGAGGTTCTGCTATGATGTTCTCACAGTGTAACCAACCGGGGCTATAGAGGGTGCAAATGTAGCAGTCACAAATAAGCCCTGGTGGTCCTCTTCCACATAAGACACCAGTATTATAAATGGCACATGGTAGATGGGGGCCCCGTTACAGATTTAGCATTGGGGCCCCGAAGCTTCTTCCTTAGGCCCCATGCACACAGCCGTGCCTTTAATCACGGGTCGCGATTGCGGGCACGGCCGTCCGCCGACTGCCGCGGACAGCAAAGTATGGGAGTATGGGAGCACGGCCCGTAAAAAGCAAAAGAACGGACATGTCTTATGTTTTGCGGTACACTTCTATGGGCAGACATCTTCCCGTAAATATACAGGAAGTGGATGTGTCTGTAATTACGGACTATTTTTACGGTCGTGTACGTCTGATTTCCATTTCGCCATATCTCCATAGAAGTCAATGTAAATGTGTCACATCCGTGAAGGTTGATGGTTGTCCAACATTTACATGGACTTCTATAGGTGAGTGCAAAAATGACTCGAATCTCCCAAAAATCCTAGGACTGATGTGACCGAGAAGAAGATGTCAAACCCAAAAGTACCAATTTATTGCAGAACTACCACCCCCTGCATCCACCTCTACTCTGCGCCAGTATCACCGGAGGACCACAATTATCCTAAGTAACCGGCCATATATTTCCAACCACTACTCCCCGGCATGGCTTTATTATCCCATTAGATGTTAATGTTATACGGCCCCTTCCTCCCTCAGACTGCATCGCCTCTCTCCTTAAATCTTGACCGGTTTGTACATTGGCGCTCTATTAACCTGCTATATTTCTACGTAATGGAACAGCATTGGGTCAGTGTAATGTTAATGAATTACAAGGCTGGCCGGTGGCCGGGCGCGGCGTCCTGCAGCCCGTGCCATTTGTCTCTCGGGAATCTGTTCAGTTCTTCTCCACTTTATAACTCTCGTTCTTTTCTTTGTTCTTCATCTCAGCGTTTTCTTCTATCTCGTCCTCGGTAATCCGCCTTTCTTCTCCTGTCTGTATCTCCCTCTCTTTGTAGCGCCAGGCTCCCCGGCTCTTCCATTATCTCCCGTCTTTTGCTTTCAATATCCTTATAGTTTGCATTTCTGCTCCCTCTCTCTCTATACTTCTCTCTATCCCCTTATCTCCCAATTCCTTATCTCTCCTTCTCGTTCCCGCCTGGTACTTGCGGACTCCTGCGGGGCCCCACCCCTCGCCATAGCCTGCCGTGAGATGAGGGTATAACCCCATTATGCTGGGTAATTTCTGTACATAATTAGTTTTTTTCCCAGTTCAGTGATGTAAATCTCTTGTGATAAGGACCTATTCACCTTCACAAAGAGACAACCGTTGTGTCTGCTTCACATGTTGAGATCACAGGAGCCGCTAGTTCGTCTCTGGCTGCGCTGAATACATCCGGAGTCTGGTTCCCCGGTGACTGGTGGCAGGTCCTGGAACCTATTGTAAGTTTTTTCTGCCCCATTCACCTCCCCTTGGGCTTCGTCAGGCGTTAAAGTTGAGGATTCTCATGAGTGATGTCATCATTCAGACTTTTGTATGTAATAATTGGGGGGGGGGGGCACTGAGACAGATTTTGCATTGGGGCCCTGGAGCTATACCACTGAATGAAACCAAAGGTGAGCCTACCATAGAGGCAGTCTGTCTGGCTGCATTGGGGCCCAACTCAAGTTGGTGCCATCCTCTATTTCCAATGGATATTGAGAGAGGGGGAAGGAAACACATGGCACCATAATGGCGGAGGGAATTTTGACCTTTGCAATGGGTGAGGATTGTGATGTCATCATCAGGGGGACCCCATTTATATTCTTGTGATAGGATTCCCTCACCTTTGTATATGCCCCTGAATAAAAAACTTTGTGAAACTGTGTTGGAAATGTAAAGGTGGCCATACACATTAGAAATCTGTAGGCCAAGCATTCGTTTGGCCCACCGCTATTCCTCCCGACTCCCCATACACATGTACGTTCAGCTCGTTATCAAGTTTCCATCTTCCATTGTAGATGATTCTGTTCATATCAACCTGTGGATACAATGTAATGTAGAGCAATTCATGTTTCTGGAGATTAATAACAAACACGCTGGAAGATATTGATATAGGTGGGTACGGGGGGGGGGGGGGGTCCGCGGACATCCCCCCGCAGGTATAACAATCATGATATTCTGTGCAGCAGGTGGACCGTGTCATGTTATAATCTTACATATTTAACGAGGGTATAACACGATTATTATATCGGAAAGTAAAAAGTGGCACAAGCCAGCGCTGCGGGGACAGCAGTGTATGGAAACAGCGGCAGTGAAACTGTCTGAAGAAAAAAGTTCTATCTTCCCATGAATAAGCAAAAAATAAACTGCATTGTACTTTATAAATGATGGGTTTAAAAAAACAAAACAAAAACATAAATAAAATGTAAATAAAATAAGAAATGACAAGTAAACAATAGTGATAATAATGGTCACTAGGAAGGTACTGGGGTAACACATCAATGTATACCAGAAATAGACCAGGGTAACAAACCACAAAACCAAGGAAGGACTAAGTCTAATAAACCACGGGACGCCAAAAAAGACTGGAGAAGAGATGGACAAAGGTAACAAACCATGGACCCAAAGGAATGACTGGGGTAACAAATCACTAGACACCAGGGAAGGACTGAGGGTAACAAACCATGGACCCCAAGGAAGGACTGGGGTAACAAATCACTAGACACCAGGGAAGGACTGAGGGTAACAAACCATGGACCCCAAGGAAGGACTGGGGTAACAAATCACTAGACACCAGGGAAGGACTGAGGGTAACAAACCATGGACCCCAAGGAAGGACTGTGGGTAACAAACCATGGACCCCAAGGAAGGACTGGGGTAACAAATCACTAGACACCAGGGAAGGACTGAGTGTAACAAACCATGGACCCCAAGGAAGGACTGTGGGTAACAAACCATGGACCCCAAGGAATGACTGGGGTAACAAACCATGGACCACAAGGAAGGACTGGGGTAACAAATCACTAGACACCAGGGAAGGACTGAGGGTAACAAACCATGGACCATAAGGAAGGACTGGGGTAACAAACCATGGACCACAAGGAAGGACTGGGGTAACAAACCATGGACCATGAGGAAGGACTGGGGTAACAAACAATGGACCACAAGGAAGGACTGAGGGTAACAAGTACGGACACCAGGAAACTAATATGGTAGTAAACCACTGGTCGCCAGAGAAGGACTGGGGTATGAATCCACTGGATACTATTGAGAGAATCAGGTAACAACCCAATGGACACCAGGGATATGCTAAGGAAACAAACTATGGACCCTGGGAAGGACTGGGGTAATAAACTACTGAACACTAGAAAATACTTGAGAAGAAATGGACTAAGGTAACGAACCATGGACCACTAGGAAGAACTAGGGTAACAAATCACTGGACACCAGAAAAGTCCTTGGAAGAGATGGACTAAGATAACAAACCATGGAACCCAAGGAAGGACTAGGGTAACAAATCACTAGACACCAGAGAAGGATTGAGGGTAATAAACCATGGACATCAGGAAAGGATTAGGGTAATAAACCCCTGGTCCCCAGGGAAGGACTGGACACGATGGAGGGAATCAGGTAGGAACAATGGACACCAGTGATGGAGCGGGGTAACCAACCAATGGACATTAGAAAACACTTGAGAAGCGATAGACTAAGGTTACAAACTATAGACCACTGGGAAGGACTGGGGTAACAAACCACTAGACAACAGGAAAGGTCTGAGGGTAACAAACCCCTGGTCACCAGGAAAGGACTGGGCTGTAAAACCACTGGACACGATGGAGGGAATAAGGTTAGAACCCAAAGGACACCAGGGATAGACTGGGGTAACAAACCATGGACCCCAGGGAAGCATTAGGGTAACAAACACCTGGTCACCGGAGAAGGACACCAAGAAAGGACTAAGCTAAGAAACTACTGGATGCCAAGAACCGGGTCACATCAGTCATCGGGACCTGGGGCTCTAAAAAGCTGCAAATTGTCACACAGGTGGGGGTTCTGCTGAGGAGTTATGAGGAGCAACTTCAATTCACACAACTCTCTATGATGTGCCCCTTCCTCTCAGCATATCCGATCCTATAGAGACAGCACCCAGATACTGCACCCAGAGGGGCGCCCGCTGTCTATTTCCACACTGGTTTCATTTCTTTAAATACAATTTTCCTCTAAACTCCATCTCACCCCAAAAATGTCCGCAGCCGCAGTGATTCATAACCCGGACACGGGCGGATTTTACTTCTCACACAGGAGCAATATTTGTAATAAGAAGACAAAGGTCACACAGCCGGGATGACAGATCCCCTCAGACTGAGCCCATCATTGCGCCCTCACATTTTAGGGTTGCAGTGCGGGCACGTTTTATACCGCAGCTTTTATTCTGGACCTAATACATCTAATAACATTTTATTTTTTGTAATGTCACGACTGCTACAAAGGAAAAAAAAAGACCGTGCAACAGATGTGGAAAGTAAATGTCATTAGCAGCACAAATGCCGGGCTACCTGTCAGGCTGCGGCACATGAATACAGAGCGGTGGTGCCCCCGAGACACTGGCGCGCCAAGGGTTAAGTGCTTATATTATATGCCTGCTCCTGCCATTGCTAGGATATACTATTGCATTAGGTTTTGTGATGCTCTATTCATAATACTGTAAATAATCCACATTAAGGACTCCACAGAATCAGTTATGACTAGACACTAGCGCAAAATACCCTATGACAGTACCGCCTGTCACATGCCCCGGCATCTCAGTGTTATCAGAGGGATACTAAGCCTTATGGCAGCCAATCAGAATCAAGCTTTTATTAAGCCAGCACAGGTGAGAAAATTAAAATAAATATCTAACTGGTTGCTGTGAAGCCCTGACTAACTATGATAACACTGAAGTGCCAGAGCCCTGGGACAGGAAGTGTTTTCTTGGGCACACAGATGCAGAAGTTCTTCTCACAGAAATCCTGTAACCTCAGAGGTTGATCTGGTAACTTGGTACATTTATAAAACAACCCAAAAGAGTTTTAATATGGATTTTTTTGGTGGTTCTTTTTTTGTTAGGAGTTGTCACAGCCCCGCCCCTTTGGCAACGTAATATATTTATTCTTTCTGTGTGATTTGAGGGGAACGTTGACTTTAAGAGAAAATATAAAAAAATTATTATGCCTCCGATATCAATCAATTAGTCAAAAATATAAATGCAGTTGTCACCATTGCTCACTTTATTCAATGAAGTTCTCCTTTCAGTGTCGTGAATGGTATATAATAGTTGTATGGGCACGGGTTCGTATGAACACTTGATCACAATTTAAACCGGGGAATAGCTGTACTGAAGGTAAAATTACAAAGTAATAGGGGAACGGGAGAATTATGTATTTGGTGGAGTTCCCCTTTAAATTTGCTCATGGTACCTGGTTCTATATTCCCGTGCCCCAGGTGTGCAGGTGTCTGCAAACACTACTCCGCTGCGCTGTCTGGGGCTTCAGAGGCCATATCACAATCACATCTATTTACCGTGAGCTCAGCGTCCAACATGAGCAGGTGTCGCTATTTGTCTCAATAATCTTGACCATGGTATAAATCACATCTGCGGGCGCCTCCTGTCCGTATTACTGAACCCACCTGCAGCAACGCATTTCGCTGGAGCTTAGCTGACTGATGACCCCGCTCTGTGCAGACATGGCGGGGGAGGCGACGGTCTGACGGGACCCCGCAAGCGGGTGATGGGAGGTAGTCTGTATACACAGTAGAGGAAGGGTTAAGTTCCTCATTTTAGGATTTGGCTCAGGCATCCCTGAGTCTGTGCCCCGTGGTGCCCCAGGGAATAAAAGGTGGCAAAGCAGCTGGAAGAAAACCTGCCAACACGAATACCGATTCCGCATCACATTTCTGAAAAGTTTGAACATTGAAAATGCAAATTCTACACTTGGCACCGATCCGCGGATTCAGCACGATGTCAGCTCTGCTGTATGGAGGAGGGTGGCGGGGGGTGAGAGATGCTGGCAAGGGTGGCAGATAGTAACCCCATGATGGCAATGCTGGTAGACATCCATACGTGACATTCTGGGGGGGGGGGGGGGTCTGTGCTGTGTTATAAAGCTGCACCCCCGATATATGGGCTAATCCCCACCCCCCACTGTAAATTATAAGAATATTAGAAGCCACTGAGGTATAAAAGCGCGAGGCCGCAGACTGAGAACATTACACAGGTCACGTGACTCGGAATGACTTCTAATATTCTTATCATTTACAGTAGGGAGTTCATCATTCCTTATAATACACACCTCAGCTGCTGCAGAAACTCATAATACACACCTCAGCTGCTGCAGAACCTCATAATACACACCTCAGCTGCTCCAGAACCTCATAATACACACCTCAGATGCTGCAGAACCTCATAATACACACCTCAGATGCTGCAGAACCTCATAATACACACCTCAGCAGCTCCAGAACCTCCTAATACACACCTCAGATGCTGCAGAACCTCATAATACACACCTCAGATGCTGCAGAACCTCATAATACACACCTCAGATGCCTTTTGACAGCGGCGCGTAAAAAAAATGACCGTCGGCACAGAACATCGTAAGACCCATTCTAATGAATGGGCAGATGTTTGCCGACGCTTTGGAGCAGCTATTTCGGACGTAATTCGGGGCAAAAACGCCAGAATTACGTCCGTAAATAGTGTGTGTGAACATACCCTTATACTCCAGACACATTTCAGAGCTGCATTTACAATTCTGCTGTTGCATTATGTCTTAGGGTATGTTCACACGTAGTGTTTTTAGGCGTATTTCGTGGCGTTTATCCCTCGAAAAACGCCTGAAAAAACGGAACAGAACGCCTACAAACATCCGCCCATTGATTTCAATGTGAAATATGGCGTTCTGTTCCGACGGGGCATTTTTTTACGCATCATTTTCCAAAAACAGCACGTAAAAAGACGCCCACGAAAAAGAAGTGCAGGACACTTCTTGGGACATTTTTGGAGCCGTTTTTTTATAGCCTCGATAGAAAAACAGCTCCAAAAACGGCCGTAAAAATCACAGAGAATATCGCGAGTGGCTTAAAAAACGTCTGAAAATTAGGAGCTGTTTTCCCTTCAAAACAGCTCCGTATTTTCAGACGTTTTTGCGTTTGTGTGTGCACATACCCTCATACTCCAGACACATCCAGAGCTGCATTTACAATTCTGCTGTTGCATTATGTCTTATACTTTAGACACATCCATAGCTGAATTCAGAATTCTGCTGTTACATTACATCTTATAGTCCAGACACATCCAGAGCCGCATTTATAATTATGCTATTGCATCATGTCTTATACTCCAGGTACATTCAGAGCTGCATTCAGAATTCTGCTGTTACATTAAGTCTTATACTCCTTACACATCCAGAGCTGATTTTACAGTTCTGCTTTTGTATCATGTCTTATACTCCAGACACATCCAGAGCTGCATTTAAAATTCTGCTGTTGCATTATGTCTTATACTTCAGACACATCCAGAGCTGCTTTCAGAATTCTGTAAGACTTCTGAGCTAACATTTCCCAGTATCTCTGCTGGTTCAGTGTCTGGGTGATAACCAGGGCTTATATACAGGGCCATATTATAACTCAGTTTTTACAGAGCTGTAATAGAATGTTTTCGTACATACGGCGCCCAGCGGACCCTGTACGGCAGCACGAGGAGGCTGCACGGTTCCCAGAATGCAGCAAAGCACAGACATAGCATTACAGGATCTCAGCCTTATGGCCGTCCAACTGGTCAATGGATTCACTACCAGTATTGATGGGTCTGAAGGGAAACCACAGAGAATTTGACAGTATTGCTCCAGCGGCTAAAGAAAGAAATATTAATAGCAACATTATATCAAGGAATTGCTATTTAAGCAATTCCTTTATTTACCCTCAAACTGATCCTACATTATATCAGGGAAATAATTATTTTTACTGGGAAAATTAGGTGGAAACCTCATCAGACGTGCATTTCCAGCCTGTGTCCTGTAGGTGGCGCACTTGCTTTCTCTGTTTCCCAATAGCTTTCTGTCTGGAAGATGGGTCACATCTAGGGGGTAAGAGGGAGCTCATTTTCCGTGCCCGGTGACCTCTCTTCTGAAAGGGGTGATGTGACATTGCTCACTCTCCGGGGCTATATAATTATTATCCTGCTTTGTGATCATACAGACTCATTGCCCTGTGACCTCCGGCAGCTGCAGATAAAGCCCTTGTCACCAGGCTTCCTGCTAGGTTTGTGTGTCCCTGGAGTGTCACATCTTTGTCAGTAGCAAATAGATTGCCTCGCCAGGAGTTGTACGTATATTATCGTACGTGACGCTTGTCATTGCGAGCTCCCGTAACCGCAGCGTATTAAAGGTTTATCATTAATATTATTGATTCATTATTAGATTCCGCAATGCAGCATAATAACGCCAATACAAGATTAGAACCAGGAGAATACGTGGTCGAAATAAAATAATATTTTCTCCACCAATCACAATCTATTATTGTCACTCAGCTTTCCTAGAATCCGGAATGACAGATTTGTCTAGTCACCCACCCCCCCTGTTCCTCTATGAATGAGTTCCCTGCGTCTTTTCTCTCCCATTATTCACATTTTTGGAATTCTATAGGAGATAGCGTGACAATCACAGGGGTCCTGGATGCTGAGATATGAGGAACTGTTTGTTGATAATTGAGAATTTTCTTTCCCTACTCACTGGGTAAATCTGTCATTCAGGAAACTAGGAAAGCTGAGTGATAATAATGGATTTTTTTGATTGTAGTAGAAAATATTCTTTAATCTCAAAACCGTATTCACTCGAAAAATGTAACAAATCTCTGATGAACAACTGACACAGAGCTCCAAGTCCCCTGCATAGACATAGAATTAAAGAGAACATGCTTCCTGCTGCCACCACTAGGGGGAGCTCATTGCATACAGTGTTATCATTGACATTAATGTATACATCGATCCGCCATAACATTAAAACCACTGAAATCAATAACATGGATTATCTTGTTGCGATGGAACCCGACAAGGGGGCGAAGATATATTTGGCAGCAAGTGACCCGTCAGTTCTTGAATTTTATGTGTTGTAAAAATGGAGAAGTGTAAAGATCTGAGCGACTGACAAGGACCAAGTTGTGATGTGTAGAAGACCGGGTCATAGTATATCCAGAACGTCCGGTCTTGTGGGGTGTCCCTGGTATGTGGTGGCTATTACCGACCAAAAGTGCTCCAAGGAAGGACGACCGGTGACCGGCGACAGGGTAATGGGCGCCCAAGATTCATTAACGTGTGTGGGGTGAAGGCTCGTCCGTCTGGTCAGATCCCACAGAAGAGAAACTGTACCACAAACTGCTGAAAAAGTTACTACTGACTATGATAGAAAGGAGTCAGAACACGCAGAACATCGCAGCTCGCTGTATATGGGGCTGTGTAGCTGCAGACCGGTCAGAGCGCCCCCTGCTGACCCCTGTCCACTGATGAAAGTGCCTACAATAGGGACATGATCATCAGAACTGGAGCACTGGAAGAAGGTGACTGGTCTGATGAATCACGTGTTACATGATGTGGACGGCCGGGTGCGTGTGCGTCACTGACCTGGGGAGGAGATGGCACCAGATGCATTATGGGAAGAAGACAAGCCCGGCGGGGGCAGAGTGGTGATCTACGCAATGTTCTGCAGGAATTACTTGGGTCCTGACATTCATGTGGATGTGACACGTACCACCGACCTAAACATTGCTGCAGACAAGTGCCCCCGTCATGGCAGCGGTGTTCCCTAATGGCAGTGCCCTCTGTCAGCAGGATAATACCCCCGCCACACTGCAGGATAATGCCCCCGCCACACTGCAGGATAACGCCCCCGCCACACTGCAGGATAATGCGTCCACCACACTGCAGGATAATGCCCCCGCCACACTGCAGGATAATGCCCCCGCCACACTGCAGGATAATGCCCCCGCCACACTGCAGGATAATGCCCCCGCCACACTGCAGGATAATGCCCCCGCCACACTGCAGGATAATGCCCCCGCCACACTGCAGGATAATGCCCCCGCCACACTGCAGAATAACGCCCCCGCCACCCTGCAGGATAATGCCCCCGCCACACTGCAGGATAATGCCCCCGCCACCCTGCAGGATAATACCCCCGCCACACTGCAGGATAATGCCCCCGCCACACTGCAGGATAATGCCCCCGCCACACTGCAGGATAATGCCCCCGCCACACTGCAGAATAACGCCCCCGCCACCCTGCAGGATAACGCCCCCGCCGCACTGCAGGATAACGCCCCCGCCACACTGCAGGATAATGCCCGCGCCACACTGCAGGATAAAGCCCCCGCCACACTGCAGGATAACGCCCCCGCCACACTGCAGGATAATGCCCGCGCCACACTGCAGGATAATGCCCCCGCCACCCTGCAGGATAACGCCCCCGCCACACTGCGGGATAACGCCCCCCGCCACACTGCAGGATAACGCCCCCCGACACACTGCAGGATAACGCCCCCGACGCACTGCAGGATAACGCCCCCGCCACACTGCAGGATAACGCCCCCCGCCACACTGCAGGATAACGCCCCCCGACACACTGCAGGATAACGCCCCCGCCACACTGCAGGATAACGCCCCCCGCCACACTGCAGGATAATACCCCCGCCACACTGCAGGATAACGCCCCCGTCACCCTGCAGGATAATGCCCCCGCCACACTGCAGGATAATGCCCCCGCCACACTGCAGGATAATGCCCCCGCCACCCTGCAGGATAATGCCCCCGCCACCCTGCAGGATAATGCCCCCGCCACCCTGCAGGATAATGCCCCCGCCACCCTGCAGGATAACGCCCCCGCCACACTGCAGGATAACGCCCCCACCACACTGCAGGATAACGCCCCCACCACACTGCAGGATAACGCCCCCGCCACCCTGCAGGATAATGCCCCCGCCACCCTGCAGGATAATGCCTCCGCCACCCTGCAGGATAATGCCCCCGCCACCCTGCAGGATAATGCCCCCGCCACCCTGCAGGATAATGCCCCGCCACCCTGCAGGATAATGCCCCCACCACACTGCAGGATAATGCCCCCGCCACCCTGCAGGATAATGCCCCCGCCACCCTGCAGGATAATGCCCCCACCACACTGCAGGATAATGCCCCCGCCACCCTGCAGGATAATACCCCCGCCACACTGCAGGATAATGCCCCCGCCACACTGCAGGATAATGCCCCCGCCACCCTGCAGGATAACGCCCCCGCCACACTGCTGGATAATGTCCCCGCCACCCTGCAGGATAATGCCCCCGCCACCCTGCAGGATAACGCCCCCGCCACACTGCAGGATAATGCCCCCACCACACTGCAGGATAATGCCCCCGCCACCCTGCAGGATAACACCCCCGCCACACTGCAGGATAACGCCCCCACCACACTGCAGGATAATGCCCCCGCCGCACTGCAGGATAACGCCCCCGCCACACTGCAGGATAACGCCCCCGCCACACTGCAGGATAACGCCCCCGCCACACTGCAGGATAATGCCCCCGCCACACTGCAGGATAATGCCCCCGCCACACTGCAGGATAATGCCCCCGCCACACTGCAGGATAATGCCCCCGCCACCCTGCAGGATAATACCCCCGCCACCCTGCAGGATAATGCCCCCGCCACACTGCAGACATTATACAGGAATGATGAGGAACGTGACAAAGACTTCAAGGTGACGACTTGTCTCCAAATTCCCCAGATCTCGGTTCAGGACTGTACGGGCGGCACGAGGGCGACTACGCAATATTAGGCAGGTGGTTTTAATGTTATGGCTGATCCATATATAGATATTCTGTATACATTTGAAATAAAATGAACAGTTCTCCTCTTGTGATATCTTTTTGGGTGCTGGATAACGTGTTAGGAGACGGCAGGCGGCGGAACAGTCCTGTTTATCTGCAAGTGGCGTCATTACGGGGACAATAAAACTATAGGAAGACGGGACTTTCCAATCGCTTATGGCCTCAGCATTTCCTCAGTATGTTTATGCCGCATGATTTGCTGACAGTAACAAATGAAGTGACGCGTCTGGAATGATATTTATGTGTTAACGTGTGAGATCCTGACCTCAATACATGGAGTGATGCGCCAAAATCTGTGTATGTGTGACAGCAGAGCGTTTCCATGATTATAGAAATATCCTGCGCGGCTGCACGGACCGAGTCCTAATACATGAGAGCCGGGTCCAGGAGTAATGGTCGTGGCATTGGCTGTTCATACACCGAGCTATAGGGGGCGCCAACAAGTAAATCTGCCTTGTCCATGGTATTTAGATACAGGGCAGTGACCGGAATCATTGCCCGGGGAGAAGGAAACCTTATTACAACTCTGTACATAATAACCCGTGTGTCTGACCTGCTTCTAGAATGCATACTTGACAACAGTCCCAATTTTGGTGAACCGGACCGCAAAAAGGGGTGGAGTTTATGCAAATGTAAACAAAGTGTGGGTGTTTCCAACCGTTTTACATACAAATCATAGAGGAACCTCTTGTGCTGGGTCGGCTCCGGGTGTATGTGAGCCCTTTATCTATTGGACCCTGAATGTCACAAGTGTGGCCCCGATTATCATGGGCCACTCAAGGCCTCAAGCTGACACGGGCCTTCAGAGGTGTAACTTGAAGCTCCTGGGCCCTAACAGGGGCCCCACCTACCATGTGCTATTTATAATGCTAGTGTTCTCTTATGTGACTCCAGGGCCCGGGTGCAACTACTACTTCTATAGCTACGCCCCCGCGGGACCTGCTTGTGTGGCTTTTATGGGGCCCCTGGACAAAAGGGCCCTATTGGCCTCCTGCCCCTTCTCCAAGGCCAGTACGAATCTGTACTGGGCTTGCCCTCTCTACACCATTTTAATATCTCTAAATGCTGTCAGTGAATATAAACATTCTAGTTTGCATCTAGAGGCTGCAAACCCATACACACGTAATACTGCTCACAGCTGAGGGTTTGCTACAACTGTATCCAATCTAGACAATCCTCTGTGAGCCACAAAGCCTGGACCCCAGGCTGATACATTTGAGATTTTGAAAATGGTGAAGAATTGAAACATAAAGTATATTAGGAAGTCGAAGAACTTGTCATTATACAATAATAAAGCTTTATTTACAATGATAAATCCTAAAGTAATGTTAGGTTAAGTCTCATTGGTTGATTGGGAGCCAAACCCTATTTGGGTCAATTACCACGTGTATGGGATGACATTTTCAATAAAATTCTAAGAACAAAAGTCAGGTAAAGCGTAGTTTTGCTTTTGAACATGATGTATATAATGTAGAATTAAACTTATGTCTTCTCTAGTCACATCCAATGCTGCATCCAAAATTTTGCTGGCTTCCCATTACCTTTCTGGTTGCATATTTACGGCATATGATCTGCTGTGGTGCATTGTGGGAGATGTAGTACTGACACTAGTAGCTGTACTATAGTCTCACAATGCAGTACATCTCAGCTAAGCTATTAGGAATTTGTAGCCTCAACAACTAATATCTCCTATTTTTGTGATTTGGACCCTTCATAATGTCCTGTCTCCAGAGCTGGTAGAGAACGTTAAGTTCACTGCTAATAATCGGGGGGAAAAAAGCCCTCCCAGGTTACAGTGTCAAACAAGAAGAGAAATTGTCCCGAGGGTCACACAGACCCTTTTGTCCAACAAGAAAACTGGAAAGGGGGTAAACAGACCGCAGTCCCCCTTGCTAAGGGAATGGTAAGTGAACTAACAACTAATGGGAACTTGAAGCTCTTTGACCCCAGAGCAAAGGCCATCACCTAACTGCTGATGATGTCACTGTATATGATGATGTCACTATATATGAAGATGTCACTATATATGATGATGTCACTGTATATGATGATGTCACTATATATGATGATGTCACTGTATATGAAGATGTCACTATATATTATGATGTCACCCTGTATTCATTGTATATACACTATAAAAATAGGATATTAACCCCTTAATGACATGTCACGAACTAGTACGTGACTGCCGTCAAGGGGAAGTATGGAGCGCGCTCACAGGCTGAGCGCGCTCCATACTCAGCGGGTGACGGGCTGTGTCATACAGCCGACACCACATTGCAACGGGCGGAATCAAAGATCGCTTCGATTCCACCCGTTTAACACCTTAAATGCCGTGGTCAATCGCGACCGCTGCATTTAAATTGTTAGAATCAGGGGGGTCCCCTCAAACACGCCATGACCCCCCGCGATGCGATCGGCCGGTGACAATGGTTGTCATGGCAGCCTGGGGGCCTAATGAGGGCCTCCAGGTCTGCCATCTTTGTACTCCTTTGAAGCTCTGCCTTTGGCATGGCTTTAAAGGAGACTCTCAGAATCACGATATACTGCAATACGTTAGTATTGCAGTATATCATGCAAGCGATCGCTGGTTCAAGTCCCCTGGGGGTCTAGTAAAACACAGTTAAATAAAGTTTTTTTTTATGTTCCAAAAAAAAAAAAAGTCTTAAAAGTTCCAAAAACCCCCTTTTTCCAATTTTGGCCCAAAGCAATGTTAAAAAAAATAAAAGTTAACATAACTGGTATTGCTGCGTCCGTAAACGTCCGAGCCATCACAATATAGCGTTGTTTAACCCGCTTCGTGAACGCCGTAAAAAAATAAATATATAAATCATGCAAATTGCTGTTTTTTTGGTCACCTTAGCTCTCCAAAAAAATAGAATAAAAAGTGATCAAAAAGTCGCATGTACCCCAATATGGTATCGGTGAAAACTACAGCTTGTCCCGCAAGATATAAGCTCTCAGACCACTAAATGAATGGAAAAATAAAAAAGTTCTGACTCTCAGGACATGGCGACACAAAATTATTTTTTTTTTAGCAAATGGTGCCATGAAAATCTACAACTTGTCCCACAAAAAACAAGCCCACATATGGCTGTATAGACGGAAAAATAAAAAGTTATGGCTTTTGGAAGGCGGTGAGGAAAAAGCTAAAATGAAAAAACTCAAATTGGCCGTGTCCTTGAGGGGTTAATGAGTGTGAGACGGCTCTGTCTAAAGTGTCTGTACATAAAATATAATATTAGGGCCCCTCAGGCTTAGGCATGTGCAATGGCAACCTCCACTACTGCTATACAGCTACTGAATTACAGCAGTCATATACTATAGTGGCACCACATCCCTCCCCATCTGTAAGCCCCGTCAGCAGTTATATTCTTGCTCCTATCTAGGTGGTAGGTCCCCTTTAAAATTCATTTCCTTAGCAAGTCAATGACTATTATAGAAAGACCGCGTGGATTAAGGGGGGGACGAGACATAAACAATGACTCTAAAAAAAGGTATAAAAGAAATTAGGAAGAAATGAATAGACAATGGGTTATAATATAGAAGAAATAATGTACAGGTTGTGATGAAAGTCTGATAGTGCGGGCACCTGGATGGGCACTCATCAAGCCCCATCCGAGAAAGGCACAAGATACATAAGGTATTCAGAGAGGGCACAGCTGGCAGCAGAGGTAGACACAGCCTGGCACTGCGAAGACATTAAGAGTAAATGAGCAGACAGAGAAAGAGCGCAGCAGCAACTTGGGCAAGCAGCGGGAGGAGATGGGCACGCTGCATTAGAGTGATGGCGCTGGCGCTCTTCCCTAATCACACACTGATATCCACCGTCACACATTAGCTGGAGCTGCCAGCGGTGATGAGACTCAACATGTCAAGAGACGATTTAAGGGTTTTTGGGAAATAAAACAAATTTGGTTTTACAGATGTACCAGTTTATTAACCTGAATAGGATTTTTTTACTTGCTGGTAGCCCCATAAACCCCCAATTAGTAACTTCCCCCCCAACCAGCTTCTGTCTCATTACCTAAGATCCATCTATTAAGAGGGAAAGTAAATAATTGTAAGAAATGTAGCAAAAAAAGAGTGAAAAGTTCATTTGTGGGGTTCCTGCTTTTCGTTTTATAAATTGTCCTATAGGGAAAAACTGAACCCTAAAATCTTTCCCGCTCCGCTTCAGTGATAAAGAGAACCTGTCTCCTCTCCGGACACGTCTGTTTTAGTAAATAATTGTATTCCCCATGAAATAACAATTCTAGAGCATCTTTTCTAAGAACTCTGTGTTGTGCCGTGCCTCTGTTATTCCTCCTAGGAATTTGTGAATAAATTGACAACTGGGGGTGTGTCCCTACACAGACATATTGTCCTATCAGTGCTGACAGAGTGAGACTGTGTAGGGACACGCCCCTTTGACAAGGGGAAAGGTAACACCCAGTTATCAATTTATTCATACATTTCTAGGAGGAATAACAGAGAAACGGCACTGCGCAGAATTCTAAGAAAATATGTTCCAGAATTGTTGTTTCATTGGGAATGCAAATATTTACTTGAATTGACACGTCAGGAGAGGTGACAGGTCTTTTTTTTATGCTAATGTACATTAAAAGAGTATTTCTGGGCAATTGTGGGGACATTTCCAGGTAAAGCTGGGGCGGGGCTTAAAGTGTCCCACAATTTGGACTCAAATGTTGGTAAGTATGCTGCAGGAGTCCCAGGAAGAAAAATGTCTCCCTTGCACTGGTTAAGTGTAGCCAATCACAAGAAAAATAAGCAACCCTACTCATCATGCATAGTTGCCAACACTTGAATTTTTTTTCCAGGGACACTTAGGGTGTAGCGTCTTTGGTGGGTGTGTCTTATGGGGCGTGGTTTATCTGGTGGGTGTGGCCAGTGGGTGCCGGCTTTCCAGGATTTCTGCATACAAAAAAAAAACAACACATTTTCTGCACTAGTTTGGCTGACAACTACTATGGTGGCCGGTATGTCTCTGCTTATCTGATTGTTTACAGGCAGGTGATGTCTACACTATATCATTAGGGCTAGGCGATATGTGCTGACCACTACTACTAACATAAAAAAACAGCATAGATAGTGCCACACACAGTGCCCCTTGTAGATGGTGCTCCACACTGCCCCCAGTAGATTTTGCCACATACTGCTCCCTGTAGATAACGATGCCACACTGCTCCCTGTAGATGATGCCACAGTGCCACCTGTAAATAGTTTCACATGGTCCCCCTGTAGATAGTGCCACAGTGCTCTCTGTAGATAATACCACAATATCCTCTGTAGCTAGTGCCACGCAGCCCCCCTGTAGATGCCACACAGACCCCTGTAGATGATGGCAGACAGAACCCCTGTAGATTATGCCACACACCCCCTGTAGATGATGCCACACAGCCCCTATAGATGAGGACACACACAGCCACTCTGTAGATAGTGCCACACACCTCCCTGTAGATAGTGCTACATACTCCCCCTGTAGATAGTGACACACACTCCCCTGTAGATAGTGACACATATTCTACCTGTAGATAGTGCCACATACTCCCCCTGAAGATAGTGCCACATACACCAACTGTAGCTAGACCCATTGTGGCTCCCTCTATGAGCGGACTCCCCAGCCAGGGTTTGGCAACACTTTGGCCAGGGATTCTGGCTCTCCAGGAGGAGCCCCTGACTTCATATATGGACAGTGACATCGTCAGTGGCTCCCTCTATGAGCGAAATCCCCGGCTAGGCTTCGGTAATGCTCTGGCCAGTGATTCCGATGCAGGAGGTGCCCCTGAAGTCACTGCCCTTATATGGACTGTGAATGAGCTACTTCTGGAGCACCGGAATCGCCAGCCAAAGCGTTGCTGACTGGCTGGGAATTCCGCTCGTAGAGAAAGCCCTGACTTCACTGTCCATATAAGATCAGTGACTTCAGTGGAACCTCCTGCAGTGAAATCCCTGGCCAGGGCATCGGCAACGCTTTGGCCAGGGATTCTGGCGCTCCAGGAGGAGCCCCTGACTTCATTGTCCATATATGGACAGTGACATCATCAGTGTCTCCCTCTATGAGTGGAATCCCTGGCCAGGCGTCGGTAATGCTCTGGCCAGTGATTCTGATGCAGGAGGTGCCCCTGAAGTCACTGCCCTTATATGGACAGTGAATGAACTACTCCTGGAGTGCCGGAATCCCCGGCCAAAGCGTTGCTGACTGGTTGGGAATTCCACTCATAGAGAAAGCCCTGACTTCACTGTCCATATAAGATCAGTGACTTCAGTGGAACCTCCTGCAGTGAAATCCCCGGCCAGGGCATCAGCAACGCTTTGGCCGAGGATTCCGGCGCTCCAGGAGGAGTGAATGGCAGAGCAGGAAATGGAAGGTTTCCTGCTATGCCAAAGTATTCAATTGTATCTGTGTCTTGGGGACGCAGATACAATTGAATGTAGCAGTTGCTGGGTCAAGTCCCGAAACAGTAATTTGCCGGGACTGTCTCTGCAAATTCGGGACAGTCCCGGCAAATTTGAGACAGTTGGCAAGTATGGTCATGTGATTTGCTATATTATTGTACATGACAAGTAAAGGGAGACTCCTTCCTGCCTCGGCCTCCTGGAGGTATATTCTGAATTGGCTGCAGGAACAATTTCTATTTTTTGCCATGAAACAGGGGTAATTAGGCATTACATGGCGCCTATTGAAATAAATGTGCCATCTTTTCTGTAAGGGCACCATTATATCATTATATTGTACTATTATATTGAAAAGTTGTAAAGCAAGACTGCGCCATCAAACTTAGGAAGTAAATGCATGGAAAAATAAATGGACACCCGAGGTATCTGCATCCAAGCCGGACCATAGGAGGGGATTGTAGGAGTCTATCATTGCTGCATGAGTCATCTTGACAAACCCATCACATTTAGATGGTAAAAATGGCGCTGGATTAGGAATATTACGGTCATTTCGGTCCACCCATATATGTCCTCCAGGTGCGGGTTCCAGCAATATTAATGGTCTGCAATCTCGAAAAGGACAACACAAATATCTCCTAATTGCATTTCAGCATTATCGGTCACAAAGAGTAAAAGCTGACTGCCAATGAGCGCCATTTATTCCACGCAGAAGACGATCGTCCCTGGCAGGTCTCCAGGCCAAATCATCTAAAGTCATGAGATGTCGTTTGTAATTTTCTCTGTAAGTAAAAGGAGAGGAAAACGTGTAACATTTAAAGAGACGATCACCCCAAGAGGCTCATATGTTGATGGAGGTATCCAAATATCTAAGCTGCAATACGGACATTTCGAGGGGCCTGCCCAGAAGGGTAACTTGAAGTTCCCAGGCCCCAATGTAAAATCTGTAACAGGGGCCACAACTATGACACATCATTTAGAGAAATGATTATCTCAAATGGAGCAGAGGTACATTTTGGCCCCTTTTGGGTCCTCTCGGGCTCCAGGGTCCTGATGTGACCACAACCTCTGCACCCCCTTTAATTACACCGCTCGGTCCTTCTTGAGCTATGTAGACATGTAAGAACCCATCCTAATTTATCTCTTAATGAGGCTCAGAAGGGTGAAAAATGGAGCCCCATCCCCTGACTTTTTGAGACATTGGATTCTTCCTGCTTCTTAAAGGGACACTAACTCTTCTATCTATCTTATTTCTATTTACAGCGCAGTTGAATGTTATTTACGGGTGTTTAATAGCAACCATTTTGGTCTGGGTAGAGGGTGACTGTAGTATTTCTTAATGGTATTAGTGATATAAAGTTTAGGAAAATGTCTGCCACCATGATTACTACTTTATCTCACATATCTCAAATTCTGAACCCCCAGACACATTTATATACATCTATGTAAATTACAGTAGCAGCTCTTTCTGTAAGCTTTGTTTATTTTAGCTTCTGACTTCACATTGAGTGTCCCTTTAAGAGTCCTGGACCTGCTCTTGGTTCTGCAGAATGGCTTAGACCAGTGGTCACCAACATATAGCTCCCCAGCTTTTGCAAAACTGCAACAGAGACCCAAAACATAGAAGAAGCATGGGGGCTCGGCAGGACTGACGCAATGTTTTTATCTATCTCTTGCTGCCATGTTTATCACATTTGTGTAAAAATAAATCTAGGTGGAGAATCCCTCTAAGTGATGATGTATTGTATCCAAGCTATGGGAATAATTTTACAACACATACCCATGAGAAATGATGAAGTGGGAAATATCTAATTTTTAATGGAAGAAGCTTTTGAGAAGACCTTGGATTGAAAAGAAAACAAACAAGTGACTCCTCGACCAAATGAAGCCTCAACCTTTGTCTCGAATCCCATATGACCAGACCAAAGCTTCATCTTATTATAAGACCCAGCTCATTGATAGAGAGAATTATGGAATGGATGAAAGTGAACGACGAAGATGGATGGAGACAATCATGGAGATCCCAAGAACATGTCATAAAGAAGCTTGAAGACCACCAGAAGACATGACCTTCTGGAGAAACACACGACCACCAGGAACCATCACTGAGATCCTCCAGGAGGCATCACTGAGATCCACTAGGAGCCATCACTGAGATCCACTAGGAGCCATCACTGAGATCCACCAGGAGCCATCACTGAGATCCGCCAGGAGCCATCACTGAGATCCGCCAGGAGCCATGACTGAGATCCGCCAGGGGCCATCACTGAGATCCGCCAGGAACCATCACTGAGATTCACCAGGGGCCATCACTGAGATCCACCAGGAGCCATCACTGAGATCCACCAGGAGCCATCACTGAGATCCACCAGGAGCCATCACTGAGATCCACCAGGAGCCATCACTGAGATCCACCAGGAGCCATCACTGAGATCCACCAGGAGCCATCACTGAGATCCACCAGGAGCCATCACTGAGATCCACCAGGAGCCATCACTGAGATCCACCAGGAGCCATTACTGAGATCCACCAGGAGCCATCACTGAGATCCACCTGGAGCGATCATTGAGATCCACCTGGAGCGATCATTGAGATCCACCAGGAGCCATCATTGAGATCCACCAGGAGCCATCACTGAGCTCCACAAGGAGCCATCACTGAGATCCGCCAGGAGCCATCACTGAGATCCACCAGGAGTCATCACTGAGATCCGCCAGGAGTTATCACTGAGATCCACCAGGAGCCATCACTGGGATCCACCAGGAGCTACCACTGAGATCCACCAGGAGCCATCATTGAGATCCACCAGGTGCCATCATTGAGATCCACCAGGAGCCATCACTGGGATCCACCAGGAGCTATCACTGAGATCCACCAGGAGCCATCATTGAGATCCACCAGGTGCCATCATTGAGATCCACCAGGAGCCATCACTGGGATCATGAAAATTTGACAACAGAACCGGAAAACCCCAAAGTCTATTCTAAACTAGCGATTATTTATGAGCTTCTCTATCGGAACGTCTCCTGTAAGGTTCGCCATGAGTATAAAACATCAATGCGGAATAATGATAAGAGGTTACAAATGTTCCACTGAGATAAAAGGTATAAATATCCGCTCTCTAGTAGGGATCAGTTAAAACTCGAGTAGATTGTGTCTCATGGTCGTGTTGTTATATTTCAGTTCTATCTCAGGACACTTCAGCGGTGTGATATATAAGAACGATGCGGAAGATACGGCTGGTGACAAGCTCTATATCATAGTCTTAAAGGTATATACACATATCAGAGGCAACGTCTGAAGATCATGGGTCTCGCTGCAAAAGGACTAACTGGGTCCAGGGCCGCCATCAGGGGGGTATTAGGGGTAGTGGTGTGAGGGGCCCGGCCAAAACTAATTGAAAGGGGGGCCCGGCAACTGCCTCGACATTCTTTTGGTAGGAAAAAACGGGCCCCTGCAATGGGGCCCGTTTTTTTCACCATAAGAATGTCGTGAGCTGCTGCTGCTGCTGCTGCTGCTGCGGGCCCCCTCCCCTCGTCATGGGGGGCCGTCAAACCGTCCGCCCGCGCGCGCACCCGATCGCGCGCACAATGAAACTGCCGCGCGTGCGCACTCGCGAGCGCATCCACGAACGCCCGCACTGGAGACCGCCCGCGCGCGCACCCGCGATCGACCGCGCGCGCACCCGCAAACGAAGCGCGCGCACCCGCGACCGGCCGCGCGCGCACCCGCGAACGAAGCGCGCGCAGCCGCGGACACACATGGACAAAACTTACCTGGAGCCTGGCTGGAGGTGAAGGACTGGACGTCTGGACCGAAGACCTCCCCTGGAAGACATCGCCGGAAGAGGACTGGAGTGGGAGCAGCTCTTCTGACAGTGAGTAAATTATCTCAAAGTGCTGATCATGTATGGCCCTGTTCACACAGTATTTTGCAGGCAAAAAAAAATCTGCCTCAAAATTCCTTAAAGAATTTTGAGGCAGATTTTGCCCTGCCCACACTATCTTGCTGCGTTTTTTTGCTGCGTTTTTTGCTCGCGGCGATTGAGGACAGCAGACAAAAAACGCAGCGAAAAATGCATTTTCTGCCTCCCATTGATTTCGATGGGAGGTCAGAGGCAGAACCGCGGCAAGAAAGGACGTGCTGCTTTTTCTTTTTTCCGCGACTGGCTCCCATTGATTTCAGATTAAATCAATGGGAGGCGGTTTTGGAAGTTGTTTGGTGCTGATTCTGACGCAGTGCCCGAGTCAATATCAAGGCCCAAAAACTCTGTGAACTGGGCCTTATTGTTAGGGCTTATTCAGACGAACGTGTAATACATCCGTGCAACGCGCGTGATTTTCACGCGCCTCGCACGGATCTATGTTACTCTATGGTGCCGTGCGGACTGTCAGTGATTTTCACGCAGCGCGAGTCCGTGTGTCCGCTGCGTAAAACTCACGACATGTCCTATATTGGTGCATTGTTCGCGCATCACGCACCCATTGAAGTCAATGGGTGTGTGAAAATCACGCCCAGCACTTCCGCAGCCGTATAAACTATGAATGAAAACAGAAAAGCACCGCGTGCTACAAACATACAAACAGAGTGTCATAATGATGGCGGCTGCGCGAAAATCACGCAGCCGCGCATCATACGCTGCTGACACACGGAGCTGTTATGGACCTTTTGCATGCGCAAAACGCCACGTTTTTTGCGCGTGCAAAAAGCACACGCTTGTGTAAATCCAGCCTTAGGGTAGGAACACACTAGGCATGAACGCTGCGGATTTTATGCAACACATTTTATTGTGGAAAATCCGCAGCGTATCACAGTCGCAGCCGAGTGGATGAGATTAGAACAAATCTCATCCACACGCTGCAAAAATAATGGACCTGCAGTGTGACTTTGGCTTTTTAAGTCGCATGTCAATGTATTCTGTGGAATCGCCGCTCCTCTGTTGCGGAAATGCTGCGGTTCTGCCGCAAAAATCACACAAGAGAAGAAAAAAAAGGTACTTTTTTAAATTGATAAAGTTTAGACTTGCCCCGGCCGTAGTCCTGGTGACGCCATCCTCTATTCTTAGCGCAGCCCGGCCTCCTGTCATGACGTTTCATCCCATGTGACTGCTGCAGCGGTCACATGGTCTACAGCGTCATCCCAGGAGGCGGGGCTACGTTCAGAAGAGAGAGATGCGTCACCAGGACTATGGCCCTGGCAAGTCTAAACTTTTTTTTCCCTGCAGGATTCCCGCAGCGGACACGCCTCACGAAACTTGCGCCGCTATTTGGTGCGGTTTTGCTGGCAGAATTCCCTGCGGCTACCGGGATAAGCTGTGTAGTTTTACTCAGCATATCCGCCTAGTGTGTCCCTTATGATGTCGCTCCTGGAGCTGCTGCCGGTCTCTAAATAGGCAGTTGGTCCAGTAGAATTTGGAATAATTTTTTTTTGTGAACCAGCTTAAAAAAATACAAAACTTTTGTGTTAGGGCCTGTTCACATCACTGTTCGCTTCCGCTCCGGGGTTCCGTCTGAGGTTTCTGTCGGGTGAACCCCGCAACGGAAAGTGAAAGTGACAGCACAGCTTCCGTTTCCATCACCATTAGCGCAGTCGACTGCGCTATTAATTCCGTCCAAAAACCAGCCGGAATGGTGACGAACCACCGCTCCGGGGTTCCGTCTGAGGTTTCTGTCGGGTGAACCCCGCAACGGAAAGTGAAAGTGACAGCACAGCTTCCGTTTCAGTCACCATTGATCTCAATGGTGACGGAAACATCGCTAATGGTTTCCGTTCGTCACCATTCCGGCTGGTTTTCGGACGGAATTAATAGCGCAGTCGACTGCGCTAATGGTGATGGAAACGGAAGCTGTGCTGTCACTTTCACTTTCCGTTGCGGGGTTCACCCGACAGAAACCTCAGACGGAACCCCGGAGCGGAAGCGAACAGTGATGTGAACAGGCCCTAACACAAAAGTTTTGTATTTTTTTAAGCTGGTTCACAAAAAAAAATAATTCCAAATTCTACTGGACCAACTGCCTATTTAGAGAGCGGCAGCAGCTCCAGGAGCGACATCATAAGGGACACACTAGGCGGATATGCTGAGTAAAACTACACAGCTTATCCCGGGAGCCGCAGGGAATTCCGCCAGAAAAACCGCACCAAATAGCGGCGCAAGTTTCGTGAGGCATGTCCGCTGCGGGAATCCTGCAGGGAAAAAAAAGTTTAGACTTACCCCGGCCGTAGTTTAGGTGACGCATCTCTCTCTTCTGAACGTAGCCCCGCCTCCTGGGATGACGCTGTAGACCATGTGACCGCTGCAGCAGTCACATGGGATGAAACGTCATGACAGGAGGCGGGGCTACGCTAAGAATAGAGGATCGCGTCACCAGGACTACGGCCGGGGCAAGTCTAAACTTTATCAATTTAAAAAAGTGGCTTTTTTTTTTTTTCTCATTTGTGATTTTTGCGGCAGAACCGCAGCATTTCTGCAACAGAGGAGCGGCGATTCCACAGAATACATTGACATGCGACTTAAAAAGCCAAAAGTCACACTGCAGGTCCATTATTTTTGCAGCGTGTGGATGAGATTTGTTCAAACCTCATCCACTCTGCTGCGACTGTAATACGCTGCGGATTATCCACAATAAAATGTGTTGCATAAAATCCGCAGTGTTCATGCCTAGTGTGTTCCTACCCTAAGGCCGGATTTACACAAGCGTGTGCTTTTTGCGCGCGCAAAAACGTGGCGTTTTGCGCTTGCAAAAGGTCCATAACAGCTCCGTGTGTCAGCAGCGTATGATGCGCGGCTGTGTGATTTTCGCGCAGCCGCCATCATTATGACACTCTGTTTGTATGTTTGTAGCACGTGGTGCTTTTCTGTTTTCATTCATAGTTTATACGGCTGCGGAAGCGCTGGGCGTGATTTTCACGCACCCATTGACTTCAATGGGTGCGTGATGCGCGAACAATGCACAAATATCGGACATGTCGTGAGTTTTACGCAGCGGACTCGCGCTGCGTGAAAATCACTGACAGTCTGCACGGCACCATAGAGTAACATAGGTCTGTGCAAGGCGCGTGAAAATCACACACGTTTCACGGACGTATTACACGTTCGTCTGAATAAGCCCTAACAATAAGGCCCAGTTCAACGTTTTTGGGCCTTGATATTGACTCGGACACTGCGTCAGAATCGGCACCAAAAAACTTCCAAAACCGCCTCCCATTGATTTAATCTGAAATCAATGGGAGCCAGTCGCGGAAAAAAGAAAAAGCAGCACATCCTTTCTTGCCGCGGTTCCGCCTCTGACCTCCCATCTAAATCAATGGGAGGCAGAAAATGCATTTTTCGCTGCGTTTTCTGTCTGCTGTCCTCAATCGCCGTGGGCAAAAAACGCGGCAACATAGTGTGGGCAGGTCAAAATCTGCCTCAAAATTCGGTGCGCGCTTCCAGGCGGTCGCCGGTGCGCATGCGCGGGAGTTTGCGTGGTGCGCGTGATCGGTCGCACGGGCGGCGGTGTTTGACGGCCCCCATGCTACCCAGGGCCGCCATCAGGGGGGGTATTAGGGGTACTGATGTGAGAGGCCCGGCCAAACCTAATTGAAAGGGGGGCCCGCAGCTCATGACATTCTTTTGGTGAAAAAAACGGGGCCTGTTTTTTTTTCTACCAAAGGCAAGTCGCGGCAGTTTGCCGGGCCCCCCTTTCAATTAGGTTTGGCCGGGCCTCTCACATCAGTACCCCTAATACCCCCCCTGATGGCGGCCCTGGGTACCATGATATAGTACTGGACGGAGTACCGTTAACAGGCGGTGCCACGGTAGGGGGGCCCAGAAAATGTAGCTGTAGGGGGCCCTGAAATTCCTGATGGCGGCCCTGACTGGGTCTACCACCTAATTACCAATGCTGTATACAACAATAGGACCTATATACAGTAAAATCGTATCATTTTTATTATTTTAAACTGATATATGTCACTACAGGGGGGGGGGGGGGGGGGGAGGGAAAAGCCCGAGTGCCTATGGTCAGGGAGGGAGGGCATGACTCCTTGGCCTGCACAAAGAAATAAATGCAAGTGATAAATGCTCCTAACGTGCAATTTATTAACCCAAAACGGTATCATGTGGCAGACATTCCCCTAGGCACTGGGGTCTGGCTTCTATTGTACCCTATGTACCCCTAATAACTCTGCCACCACATGTTCCAATATCTAAGGCAGTGGTCTGCAACGTGCGGTCCTCCAGCTGTTCCTCACAGGATATGCTGGGAGTTGTAGTGCTACAGCAACTGAAGTGCAAGTGGTTGGAAACCCCTGATCTAGAGATACACACAGTTATCTGCTGGGTTGTCACAGATGTAGCAGAGCTGAGTCTGTCATTATAAGCACTCAAGATGATATTGCAATGTGTTATGTGGTTTTGCGCAGAATGAATGGTAAACCACTGTATAATCGAAACCACAGTGCAAAATGAATGCAGACGTAACAAATTCAGCTCTGCTATATCTATAAATACATGCCCTAGGCGGAGCGCTGGATGTAGTGTAATCAGAGTAGTACCATTATTTCTCCCAGCTTGCTCTGACCATAATTGACCCAGTTGTATAGATATAAATAAATGACCCCCTGTATAATTATCCCCCAGGATACGATATATAACTAGAGCAGTGACTTATAATACGGGACACGTGAGTCACTTACTAGTGCAGAAAATAATATAAAATAGTAAAAAATAAATCATGTTTTGAGGTTCACATCACATAAAGCTCATTCTTGACGATACACCAACTACTATTAGTCCATGTCCCTGATATCCCCAAAAATGAGACCTGGACGTTATAACTTAGTGGGACGTGTGGTCGTTGTAAGAAAGGGGGCACTAGACATTGGGGCTCCCAAAGTATGAAGAGACCAGGCAAGGGGGTGGACTGACCATTGGGGCACTAGAACTGAGCCGGAGGGCTCCGAGGACCATAGTAGGTGGGGAGTTTGATTGGGGCGGTATATCTGTCAAACCGTAACGCAGGTGAAATAAAGGAGGGCAGAAACCTCCCGCGGAGCAGAAGGCCAAAAGCTCATAGCCCATTGGTTATTATTGCAGCGCTGGGGTCCTGAAGTCAAATCCGACCCTGGGCAACGGCTACATGGAGTTTACATGTTCTTCCCATTCTTGTATGGATCTCCTGGTCCCTTCCAGATTACAAAATCATATTGATAGTACTGTTCCAGTTTGTCATTGCTATCAAGATCTCTGTTTGCTGTCAGTGAATAGAAACATGCAATTTTTACCACAAGGCTAAAACCGCATTCTCATCATGCCCAACTCATACAGGGGCAGGGTCCGCTACAGTATATCATGGATTCTCTCTGATAACAGGCCCTGCCCATCAGTTGGACATCATCATCAAAGTTTCCATTCACTGAAAGCAAGGATACATTTTGAAACAGAAGTATATAATATACACATACAATGATTGAGCTTTGTCCCTGCCCTGTGTCTTGCCCCCAGGAAGAACCCTACAAGGCGTCTTGGAGAGATGAACCCCCCCCCCCCCCCCGGCCTTGTGTTTATTATTTCTCTCCTGTATTCCTCTGCTATTCCGTCTTTGATCCTACGTCGTCTTGTCCTCAGACCTGTCTTGTTCTGGAGGCTCGTTATCCCGACTCTTGTCAACTAAACTGTCCTTCCAACACGAGTGATAGATCGTCCCCGGCAACGAGGAATCGAGAAATCTATACGCAGCGTTCAGCCGCAAGATCATCCGAGCCGAGGAGCGAAAAAAACCAGAAACAGAGCGCGATTTATTATGATCTCTCCGATATATCACTGTGAACTGTGGGGATATACACAAAAAATACAACATAAACCGTAATGTGCTGGAGGCTTCAAATGCTTTATCTGCAATGCCCTGCACTAAACCAAAAGTGTATGAAATCCAGACTATTGTTCCCTGTTATCAGTCTTCTCCAATGGCATAACTGTTGGAATAATCCCTGCCCCCATGATCATTGCTTTATGCCACCCTGTGTGGGCAGGTGAGCGGGCACCTGGCTCTGGATGAGTGTCTGAGTAAGCGAGCACTTAGCCCTTGATATCAGGGGGAGCATGTGTCTGGTCCTGAGTGTCTGGTCCTGAGTGTCTGGTCCTGGGTGTCTGGTCCTGGGTGTCTGGTCTAAAGGTGTATCCCCAACTCAGACATTTATAGCATATCCACAAAATATACCATAAACGTCTGATAGAATGAGTGTCTAGTTTAGTTTCCCTGGCCCTGGTTGAGTGAGTCCCTGGCACTGGGTGAGTGTCTGGTTGAGTGAGTCCCTTGCTCTGGGTTAGTGAGTCCTGGCTCTGGGTGAGTTTCTGGTTGAGTGAGTCTCTGGCTCTCGGTGAGTGTCTGGGTGTGTGAGTCCATGGCTCTGGGTAAGTCACTGGTTGGGTGTCCTTGGCCATGGTTGAGTGAGTCCCTGGTTGAGTGTCTGGTTGAGTGAGTCCATTGCTCTGAGTGAGTCCATTGCTCTGAGTGAATGTCTGGTTGAGTGTCTCTGGTTGTGTAAATCCCTGGCTCTGGATGAGTGTCTGGTTGAGTTAGTCCCTGGCTCTGGGTGAGTGTCTGGTTGAGTTAGTCCCTGGCTCTTTGTGAGTGTCTGGTTGAGTGAGTCCCTGGCTCCCGGTGAGTGTCTGGTTGAGTGAGTCCCTGGCTCTGGGTGAGTGTCTGGTTGAGTAAGTCCCCGGCTCCCGATGAGTGTCTGGGTGAGTCCCTGGCTCTGGTTGAGTGTCTGGTTGAGTGAGTCCCTGGCACTAGGTGAGTGTCTGGTTGAGTGAGTCCCTGGCTCTGGGTGAGTGTCTGGTTGAGTGAGTCCCTTGCTCTGGGTGAGTGAGTCCTGGCTCTGTGTGAGTGTCTGGTTGAGTGAGTCCATGGCTCTGGGTGAGTTTCTGGTTGAGTGAGTCCCTGGCACTAGGTGAGTGTCTGGTTGAGTGAGTCCATGGCTCTGGTTGAGTTTCTGGTTGAGTGAGTCTCTGGCTCTCGGTGAGTGTCTGGGTGTGTGAGTCCATGGCTCTGGGTAAGTGTCCCTGTCCATGGTTGAGTGAGTTCCTGGCCCTGGTTGAGTGTCTGGTTGAGTGAGTCCATTGCTCTGGGTGAGATTCTGGTTGAGTGAGTCCCTGGCTCTGGATGAGTGTCTGGTTGAGTTAGTCCCTGGCTCTGGGTGAGTGTGTGGTTGAGTGAGTCCCTGGCTCTGGGTGAGTGTCTGGTTGAGTGAGTGCCTGGCTCTGGGTGTCTGGTTGAGTTAGCCCCTGGCTCTGGGTGAGTGTCTGGTTGAGTGAGTACCTGGCTCTGGGTGAGTGTCTGGTTGAGTGAGTCCCTGGCTCTGGGTGAGTGTCTGGTAGAGTAAGTCCCTGGCTCCTGATGAGTGTCTGGGTGAGTCCCTGGCTCTGGGTGAGTGTCTGGTTGAGTGAGTCCCTGGCACTGGGTGAGTGTCTGGTTGAGTGAGTTCCTGGATCTGGGTGAGTGTCTGGTTGAGTGAGTCCCTTGCTCTGGGTGAGTGTCTGGGTGTATGAGTCCATGGCTCTGGGTAAGTCACTGGTTGGGTGTCCTTGTCCCTGGTTGAGTGTCTGGTTGAGTGAGTCCATTGCTCTGGGTGAGTGTCTGGTTGAGTGAGACTCTGGCTCTCGGTGAGTGTCTGGGTGTGTGAGTCCATGGCTCTGGGTAAGTCACTGGTTGGGTGTCCTTGGCCATGGTTGAGTGAGTCCCTGTCCCTAGTTGAGTGTGTGGTTGAGTGAGTCCCTGGCTCTGGGTGAGTGTGTGGTTGAGTGAGTCCCTGGCTCTCGGTGAGTGTCTGGTTGAGTGAGTCCATGGCTCTGGGTGAGTGTCTGGTTGAGTAAGTCCCTGGCTCCCGATGAGTGTCTGGGTGAGTCCCTGGCTCTGGGTGAGAGTCTGGTTTAGTGAGTCCCTGGTACTGAGTGAGTTTCTGGCTGAATCAGTCCTTGGCTCTGGGTGAGTGAGTCCCTTGCTCTGGGTGAGTGAGTCCTGGCTCTTTGTGAGTGTCTGGTTGAGTGAGTCCATGGCTCTGGGTGAGTTTCTGGTTGAGTAAGTCTCTGGCTCTCGGTGAGTGTCTGGGTGTGTGAGTCCATGGCTCTGAGTAAGTGACTGGTTGGGTGTCCCTGGCCATGGTTGAGTGAGTCCCTGGTTGAGTCCCTTGCTCTGGGTGAGTGTCTGGTTGAGTGAATCCCTGGCTCTGGGTGAGTGTCTGGTTGAGTGAGTCAATGGCTCTGGGTGAGTTTCTGGTTGAGTGTCTGGTTGAGTGAGTCTCTGGCCCTGGGTGAGTGACTGGTTGAGTATCTCTGGCCCTTGGTGAGTGTCTGGTTGAGTGAGTGCCTGGCCCTGGTTGAGTGTCTGGTTGAGTGTGTCCCTGGCCCTGGTTGAGTGTCTGGTTGAGTGAGTGCCAGGCCCGGGTTTAGTGTCTGGTTGAGTGAGTCCCTGGCCTGGTTGAATATCTGGTTGAGTGAGTGCCTGGCCCGGGTTGAGTGTCTGGTTGAGTGAGTGCCTTGTTCTGGGTGAGTGTCTCGGTGAGTGGGTGCCTTGTTCTGGGTGAGTAAGTCACAGAGGACATCACTGAGCAATATGAGGACCCAGGGTTCACCACTTACTCCATTTCCATTCTCACCACACGGTCTCTAATGCTTTTTTCTGACAGATGTCACAATGTATGAACTGCAGATCTCCGCCAGTACCCGGCCTGATGGATGGTCCGGGCCGCGTATTACAATCTCCATCCCGCATGCAGCAATTAACCCTTTGGTGTTCCAGCAGATTGTACATGTAGAGAATATACCCAGAGATAATCATTAATGGGATCTGAAGGTTAAAGCAAAGATGCTCACATGAAGAAACAAGTAACATTATGTCAAGATGGATGTGTGGTCACTAGCGAAGGAGACAAACCCTGTATCAGCCACTATTCTGACATTGTAGCGCTGCTAAACTCTTAAAGAGACACATATGCTAAAGTCTATTGTATTTCCATTTGTGATACAGGGGAATGCAATCGATGGTTCCCTGTTATCAGCCAGTTGGGGGAGTGGGATAGTGTTCTTCAATGGCAACAAACTAGAAAGAGCAAAAAAAAATCCCTTCCCAACATAATCATGATATCAACTGCTCTTCTATTAATTCTGCACTTTTATTAGGTGTGTTCCTTTAAGGCGAGGGCTTATCGCACATCCGCGTTCCCACGAAATTGCTTTGCACTGTCAAGTTGTGTATTATTATTGGATTGCAAGACATCTCATATGTACACAAGATCGCAATAAATCCATCTGAATTAATTTAGCCTAGGGGGCGCTATTTTCACCATCTACGTAAAAGCCCCCCCGACTGGGGTTAGGAGGGCTGTTCAGTCTGGGCAGCACAATTTGATGGGCAGATCTATTTATCTCTGAATTGGCATCACAGAGGAAAATTTCTGCATCTTTCTAATATACTTTATGTTACAAAACCTGACCATTTCCAAGAACTCTGCTTGCTGTCAGTGAATGAGATCATTCTTTTTCACCTCCAGAGGCTGAGAACCTTAACAGACCTAATACTTCTCGTAGCTGAGCGTTTGTTCTAATTGTATCCAGTCTAAACAATTCTCTGTGAGCTAAATTACAAAGCTCTCTCCTGTCCTGATAGTTTGTTACAATGTATCAGTGAGGATAAAATGCATCAGTCTGGTGTACAAACTGTTAAAATCACAAAGGATTATCTAGACTGGATACAACTGTAGCAAATCTTCAGAATGGGTCTGTCCAGGATTTTAGCCACTGGATCTAAACATGAATGTTCCCATTCAATGTCAGCAAGAAGAGATCTTGAAAATAATGAAGAATTGAAAGACAAAGGGGTGAATATATTAAGACTGGCGCTGCAGAGGCTAGTCTAAATATAAAAAGCTGCGGATAATTTATTACAAGGCGCACACTTTTCATAAATTAGGCGCATCTCTGGCCGTCCGCGCGCCAGAAAGTCAGAATTACGCCAGCCGTGCGCTATAATTTACTCCTTTTTGTGGTCTAAATTATAGTAAATGCGGAAAGCCACTACCCTGCCACCAAGCCCCACCTACTTTTTGTTTAAGTGCCGTGAGTGGCGCAAATATGTCAAAAGTCACATTTTTGTTGCGCAATTTTGTACACCGGAAAACTGTCGAAGAAAGAATAATAAATGACCCCCAAGAGAAAGTTGCAGAAATTTTCATCATACAATTATTACACATTATTTACATAACACTGGACCCCTCCCCCATGATAAATCTCAGGACATCCGTCTATACCGGGCTCATGCGATGTTCTCCGCTCTCTGGCGTCCATGACTTGCGTGTTGTCCGCAGACGGTTTCCTTGTCTCGGAGATGATGGAGTTCGTGTGGGAATTATTGATGCGTCCACATCTGTGTGTATATAAAGTCCCATATCTGTGTCTCTATAGGCGTATATGTGTGTTCACCTGCGCGTATAGGGTCTCAGCCGCTCCATCCCCCGAGGCCGCGTTTGGCGCTGAGAGATAAGCTTCCTTGTCCCGGCCGATTAAACGCTGAGGATTAATCCACTCAACCAACTGCGCCGAATTATCAACTCTCCCCAGCGAGTATACAGAGCAAACACTCAACCCATAGTATTACATGTATTATTTATATATCACCCCCATAGTCTGTAGCGCTGTATACACCCGGCACATAGTAACATATGTATTATCTAATATTATTATATCACCCCATAGTCTGTAGCGCTGTATACACCCGGCACATAGTAACATATGTATTATCTAATATTATTATATCACCCCCATAGTCTGTAGCGCTGTATACACCCGGCACATAGTAACATACGTATTATCTCTTATTATTATATCACCCCATAGTCTGTAGCGCTGTATACACCTGGCACATAGTAATATATGTATTATCTCTTATTATTATATCACCCCATAGTCTGTAGCGCTGTATACACCCGGCACATAGTAACATATGTATTATCTCTTATTATTATATCACCCCATAGTCTGTAGCGCTGTATACACCCGGCACATAGTAACATATGTATTATCTAATATTATTATATCACCCCCATAGTCTGTAGCGCTGTATACACCCGGCACATAGTAATATATGTATTATCTCTTATTATTATATCACCCCATAGTCTGTAGCGCTGTATACACCCGGCACATAGTAACATATGTATTATCTCTTATTATTATATCACCCCATAGTCTGTAGCGCTGTATACACCCGGCACATAGTAACATATGTATTATCTCTTATTATTATATCACCCCCATAGTCTGTAGCGCTGTATACACCCGGCACATAGTAACATATGTATTATCTAATATTATTATATCACCCCCATAGTCTGTAGCGCTGTATACACCCGGCACATAGTAATATATGTATTATCTCTTCTTTATATATCACCCCATAGTCTGTAGCGCTGTATACACCCGGCACATAGTAACATATGTATTATCTAATATTATTATATCACCCCATAGTCTGTAGCGCTGTATACACCCGGCACATAGTAATATATGTATTATCTCTTCTTTATATATCACCCCATAGTCTGTAGCGCTGTATACACCCGGCACATAGTAATATATGTATTATCTCTTCTCTATATATCACCCCCATAGTCTGTAGCGCTGTATACACCCGGCACATAGTTATATATGTATTATCTCTTCTTTATATATCACCCCCATAGTCTGTAGCGCTGTATACACCCGGCACATAGTATCATATGTATTATCTAATATTATTATATCACCCCCATAGTCTGTAGTGCTGTATACACCCGGCACATAGTAACATATGTATTATCTAATATTATTATATCACCCCCATAGTCTGTAGCGCTGTATACACCCGGCACATAGTAATATATGTATTATCTCTTATTATTATATCACCCCCATAGTCTGTAGCGCTGTATACACCCGGCACATAGTAACATATGTATTATCTAATATTATTATATCACCCCCATAGTCTGTAGCGCTGTATACACCCGGCACATAGTAATATATGTATTATCTCTTCTTTATATATCACCCCCATAGTCTGTAGTGCTGTATACACCCGGCACATAGTAACATATGTATTATCTAATATTATTATATCACCCCCATAGTCTGTAGCGCTGTATACACCCGGCACATAGTAACATATGTATTATCTAATATTATTATATCACCCCCATAGTCTGTAGCGCTGTATACACCCGGCACATAGTAACATATGTATTATCTAATATTATTATATCACCCCCATAGTCTGTAGCGCTGTATACACCCGGCACATAGTAACATACGTATTATCTCTTATTATTATATCACCCCATAGTCTGTAGCGCTGTATACACCCGGCACATAGTAATATATGTATTATCTCTTATTATTATATCACCCCATAGTCTGTAGCGCTGTATACACCCGGCACATAGTAATATATGTATTATCTCTTATTATTATATCACCCCATAGTCTGTAGCGCTGTATACACCCGGCACATAGTAACATATGTATTATCTAATATTATTATATCACCCCCATAGTCTGTAGCGCTGTATACACCCGGCACATAGTAACATACGTATTATCTCTTATTATTATATCACCCCATAGTCTGTAGCGCTGTATACACCCGGCACATAGTAATATATGTATTATCTCTTATTATTATATCACCCCCATAGTCTGTAGCGCTGTATACACCCGGCACATAGTAACATATGTATTATCTAATATTATTATATCACCCCCATAGTCTGTAGCGCTGTATACACCCGGCACATAGTAATATATGTATTATCTCTTCTTTATATATCACCCCCATAGTCTGTAGCGCTGTATACACCCGGCACATAGTAACATATGTATTATCTCTTCTCTATATATCACCCCCATAGTCTGTAGCGCTGTATACATCCGGCACATAGTAATATATGTATTATCTAATATTATTATATCACCCCCATAGTCTGTAGCGCTGTATACACCCGGCACATAGTAATATATGTATTATCTCTTCTTTATATATCACCCCCATAGTCTGTAGCGCTGTATACACCCGGCACATAGTAATATATGTATTATCTCTTATTATTATATCACCCCATAGTCTGTAGCGCTGTATACACCCGGCACATAGTAATATATGTATTATCTCTTCTTTATATATCACCCCCATAGTCTGTAGCGCTGTATACACCCGGCACATAGTAATATATGTATTATCTCTTATTATTATATCACCCCATAGTCTGTAGCGCTGTATACACCCGGCACATAGTAATATATGTATTATCTCTTCTCTATATATCACCCCCATAGTCTGTAGCGCTGTATACACCCGGCACATAGTAATATATGTATTATCTCTTCTTTATATATCACCCCCATAGTCTGTAGCGCTGTATACACCCGGCACATAGTAATATATGTATTATCTAATATTATTATATCACCCCCATAGTCTGTAGCGCTGTATACACCCGGCACATAGTAACATATGTATTATCTAATATTATTATATCACCCCATAGTCTGTAGCGCTGTATACACCCGGCACATAGTAATATATGTATTATCTAATATTATTATATCACCCCCATAGTCTGTAGCGCTGTATACACCCGGCACATAGTAACATATGTATTATCTCTTCTCTATATATCACCCCCATAGTCTGTAGCGCTGTATACACCCGGCACATAGTAACATATGTATTATCTCTTCTCTATATATCACCCCCATAGTCTGTAGCGCTGTATACATCCGGCACATAGTAATATATGTATTATCTCTTCTTTATATATCACCTTCTTAGAAAAGAGGGATAAAATGCACCAAATTTATTTACGATGTTATCATTTTTTTGAGCAAAATTCTGGCATACATGTGGCAGCCATGCGGTGGCATAAAGTAGAGAGAGGAGTCTAACATACCAGACATGCTGTGCAAAATCTTTCATGCCACGCGTTTTGATTAAAATTGGCGATATTTGTGCCATGTTCACTGTCTCCAAAATTGATGGTTTGTAAGACAATATTTCTAAATCTCCCACAATAATCACAAAAATGGCAGGAAGAGGGCGTGCTACAGTTATGCCAACCAGAGCGCCATCTTGATCTCTGGATTGTATGGATATGATGTATATTTATAATCCTGTTCACTAGCGGGCAGAAAAGAATGAAGCTAGCTGGTACCGCTGCATCCAGCATAGGGAATATAATAGGAGACACTGAGGTGGCAATGCCCATGTGAATCATGATATCACATTGTTTCAAGTGGCTAAATGCAACAAAGTATCAGTATTGCACAGAGGTAAGAACTGGACTAGTTATAAAGGGGCACACTGGCAGATGTCTCAGGAGAAACAACTTTCTTATATGATTTAGGTGGGCAATCAGAAAGATGACACTTCCCCTTTAAGAAGCCCATTGCACATGATAATTCTTCATGAAAGAGTGAAATTGTCTTGACCTTGGCTGCTCCGGGGCGGCCGCATTACTAAAGGTTTAATCACACTGTTTTTATCTAATTGTTCTCCCCATTAACAGTTAATGAGCTGGATGGGCAATTTCTCCATGCTTCTCTGACCATCTGTGTCCTTATTCTACAATCCACATTGTCCCAGAGGAAATCTGCACATTCTCCCTGGGGATATGAGGTGAGACTTGCTGCAAGCAGAGTGTGCGGACCCAAAGATGTCACCTAGGACTGGAACTAAGTACTGCAGGAACGTTACAATGCTTATCCTGCACTGATCCTGAGTTACATCCTGTATTATACTCCAGAGCTGCACTCACTATTCTGCTGGTGGAGTCACTGTGTACATACATTACTTATCCTGTACTGATCCTGAGTTACATCCTGTATTATACTCCAGAGCTGCACTCACTATTCTGCTGGTGGAGTCACTGTGTACATACATTACTTATCCTATACTGATCCTGAGTTACATCCTGTATTATACTCCAGAGCTGCACTCACTATTCTGCTGGTGGAGTCACTGTGTACATACATTACATTACTTATCCTGTACTGATCCTGAGTTACATCCTATATTATACTCCAGAGCTGCACTCCCTATTCTGCTGGTGGAGTCACTGTGTACATACATTACATTACTTATCCTTTACTGATCCTGAGTTATATCCTGTATTATACTCCAGAGCTGCGCTCACTATTCTGCTGCTGGAGTCACTGTGTACATACATTACATTACTTATCCTGTACTGATCCTGAGTTACAGCCTGTATTATACTCCAGAGCTGCACTCACTATTCTGCTGGTGGAGTCACTGTGTACATACATTACATTACTTATCCTGTACTGATCATGAGTTACATAATATATTATACTCCAGAGCTGCGCTCACTATTCTGCTGGTGGAGTCACTGTGTACATACATTACATTACTTATCCTGTACTGATCCTGAGTTACATCCTATATTATACTCCAGAGCTGCGCTCACTATTCAGCTGCATTGTATAGTCATCTGACATACAGTAGGAGAAATTGACTGGCCCCTGCATATTAGGAGCTCAGCTAATCTGTTATGGGGTGTGTTTGATGACAAGGTTGCTGACTGTTTCCAATGACAACCAGTAGAATTGTAAATACAGCTCTGAGAGTGAGAGCAGCAGTGGCTGCTTGGAGAGTATTGCGTAAGGAAAAGCAGTCACAGAAATATTTCATTCCACCCTTATATTTTCCACATCGTGCTCAGGATCAGGGAGGCCATGGACATTGCTGGAAACACCAGAGAGTGTGGAGATAGCCCGGAGGACGTTGGCTGCAATGGACACGACTCCGATATGTTCCTAACGGCTTCCGATGAGCGTCTCCTCCCGGGATGACAGGTGCCCTTAACCTATTTCTGTCTATCTGTCAGCACAACTCCCCATCTCATTAACCCCTTGGCCCCCACCCTCAGTTATCAATGGCTTCATGACAGTCATACACACCTTTGTCCCCTTTTCATTGAGTTTCTTCTCCTCGGGAACCTGTCACACTGTACGTCATGTGGAGAGGTCTGTGCAGCATGAATTTATGAATATTAGAAGAGGCTGAAATCTTATTTTTTGTTCTATTTTCTTCCAGGACGTTGTAAGACTTTACGGATGAACTGACATGTTACCCTCTATACATATAACTGCCGGCAGTGACGGATTCACCTATAGGCACAGTAGGCCGTGCCCATAAGCTGCCCTGGGGGAAGGGCGCCTACTGAAGGAAAAATTTACATCTGAATACATTGAACAGTGTAAATGAGACGCTCACAGTGCTGTGGGAATGAGAGGAGGACTCTCCGGGAGGGACAAGGAGAGGGCACTAGAATAGGACAGGCTTAAAGGGGATGTCCAGTTTAGAAAACCCATTTGTTTACCCTATTAGGGATTTCTGAGATAATATCGGGGGGTCCCCTGTTCAGGATACTCATCTCTAGGTCAGGGTGGAGAGCGGTTACATAGAGCGTCTCTCTCTGGAGGACCTGTCCTGTCCTGTATTACACAGACAACACATTGATATGAATGGGCACCGTGTAATGCTTAATGTCTCCTGTGGTGGCGCTGCAGGGAATTTAAACACTTACTGCCAGATGTCCCCACAGATTACAGTTGATCGCTAGGGATCCCAGCAGGGGACATTTTGTAATCCCCTTATTGTCAAGGACTCTTCTAACAGAATCCCTTTAAGTTATTGAAACCACACTTGAGCTTCTCAGTAGGAGGGTTAGTAAAATTGATGGAACAGCAGACACCTAAGAGTAAAAGCCCGTAAAATTATCAATATAGACGTTAAATAAAAATCAATATAGGTGCTGCGCTACCATAAACCAGATATGTAAGAAACAAGCCAACTAGGACCAATATAACTTCCTGGCCATAAGTGCTGGATTTATCTATATAGATCCGGGATAGAAAAAATCGTGGCATCCAGCATCATATGTATTATCGAGTTATTCTCTCATTTAATCTAGGGGAGAATACTGTGTCATATAGCAGCAAATAGAGGGTAATACGGAGCTATAGGAACTCCATGTGTCACTGTACAAGGTTCATATACACGGTTTTGCAGGGAATGCCTGGAGATTTCATCTTCAAAGCCTGCAGAATAGTGAGTGCAGCTCTTGAGTATAATACAGGATGTAACTCAGGATCAGTACAGGAGAAGTGATGTAATGTATGTACACAGTGACTCCACCAGCAGAATAGTGAGTGCAGCTCTGGAGTATAATACAGGATGTAACTCAGGATCAGTACAGGATAAGTAATGCAATGTATGTACACTGTGACTCCACCAGCAGAATAGTGAGTACAGCTCTGGAGTATAATACAGGATGTAACTCAAGACCAGTACGGAATAAGTAATGTAATGTATGTACGCAGTGACTCCACTAGCAGAATAGTGAGTGCAGCTCTGGAGTATAATACAGGATGTAACTCAGGATCATTACAGGATAAGTAATGTAATGTATGTACACAGTGACTCCACCAGCAGAATAGTGAGTGCAGCTCTGGAGTATAATACAGGATATAACTCAGGATCAGTACAGGATAAGTAATTTAATGTATGTACACAGTGACTCCACCAGCAGAATAGTGAGTGCTGCTCTGGAGTATAATACAGGATGTAACTCAGGATCAGTAAAGGATAAGTAATGTAATGAATGTGCACAGTGACTCCACCAGCAGAATAGTGAGTGCAGCTCTGGAGTATAATACAGGATGTGACTTAGGATCAGTACAGGATAAGTAATGTAATGTATGTACACAGTGACTCCACAAGCAGAATAGTGAGTGCAGCTCTGGAGTATAATACAGGATGTAACTCAGGATCAGTACAGGATAAGTAATGTAATGTATGTACACAGTGACTCCACCAGCAGAATAGTGAGTGCAGCTCTGGAGTATAATACAGGATGTAACTCAGGATCAGTACCCTGTTTGCACACTATGACACAACAATATACAAACTCGAAAATGGTGGACTTTTGATTTAAAATTAGCAATCCTGATGCACCAACAATCTAACCCCAGTGTATTGCAGAGATCAGCTAGTTAATACAACCATGTCATTAAGTGGTAGCAAATAAACAAGAATGCAAGAATCTCAAGGTATCCAGGAGAAAATGCTGAGGAAGGAAGAAGACGGCGCGTCTCTGCCCGGTCACAGTTATTTAAAAATGGAAATTGGCAATCAAAGATCAAAGCCTTAGGAGGGGAGCTTATCTGCATGAAATGCCCCTCATTACCCCGCGCCTTAAAGCAGGCCTGCTTTATCTTGGACACACGCACCTTCTGCAGCCCCTGTGGGGAGACCCTGACAGAGCAAAAAAGAGAGATCGAAGGGGTCAGCGAAACGCGTGAACTTCACAGAGAATAACCTGAATCTCCATTTACTAAGTTTAGAAAAACCTGGTTCAAAGCTGCTGATTTACCGCTAATATTGTCACAATTACTGGTCCCAAAGAGAGAACGACCGAAGAAATCATTAATCCTGGTCCACAGAAAGAGGTCAGCACTGAATATACAATTAAGTGCAACTGCAGGAGCCCCTAGACTGGAACCACAGATGCTGCAAATATATGAATCTCAAATCGTGGGACTACGGGCATACCCCGAAATCATAGGACCCCATAGCAAAACTTAGTATGGACCCCAACCTCACTGGGAGCTATGACAAAATTACAAATGTGTTATTAAAGGGGTTGTCCATGATCGGACAACTGATGATCTATCCACTGGATCGGTCATCAGTATATGGTCGGTGCGAGTCCGACAATGCAACGGTCTTAAAACGCCTGGTTGTACCATTTCAAACACATTTTTAAGCAAAAAAAGCCAGGGATTGTTTTTTAAAAAAAAGTAACACTCCACACAGGCCTCACCAAAGTGGGACTGGTGCCTTATAAATGGCGAACCATCTCCACACTATATTTTTCTATGTTTTTACACGAGATAATTGTCATAAATACATTGATTAATCCCCCCCATACATCTCTAAACCCCCTGCTTCACTTCACACAGTACATGATAATTCTGGCTGCCAGCAGCCACCACTAGGGGGAGCTCACTGCATACGAATTTACTATTAAACCCTACAGAAGCTATATAAATCTTTATGCATTGAGCTCCCCCTAGTGGTGGCTGCAGGAAAATGCTATGGCTCTACATCAGGAAGCAGGATAAGTACAGAATCGGGCCCCCTTTTCACCTTGGGACCCATAGCAGTGACAAGGTCTGTCCCTATGGTGAATATGCCCCTGCGTAGAACATTTTAAGCACCTCCTGTTCCGCCAGGAACGCCCCCAAAACTGTCTAGAAATGTACCGTAGCTTTATATGCAAATTGCATCAGCTCCACCTTAATACCTGTCGGTAGGCTCTATTCATCCTGATCCTCCTAGTTCATGAATAGAATTCCAGAACTACAGTCCAAACTGACACCTGTATCTCTGTAAGCCCCACTGAATTTCATAAGCACCATGTTCAGATTCTATGTACCGATCCCAAATATAATAAATGAGCCGTATCTGTAAAATGATGCCGATTTAAGTGACATTCAGTGTCTGTGGAAAGCTGGGTGAGCTCTGCTGCTATTAGTGGGTGTCACCAGGTACTGGATGGAAGGGATCAGAATAGAATATTTTAGGAGGAGATGAGATTATACATTGAATGCTCCTGTATATAAAACAGCGGAGAGTGTAATATAAAATAGAACAGGCCCGCTGGCATCTTAAAAAACGGCCCCATAGCGAATGGAGATTGCGCCCCCCTCCCCCAGTCTATAAGAGCGCAGACGAGAATTTAGTATTTATTCCCTATGGGCAACATCCCAGATAACAATAGAGGAATTGCTACATTGTTTCCCTGAACATTCTATTTCTAAGTGTATTTATCTAGAATAAAGAAATCTAGATCTGTAGGTTTGTCAGATGTAGCAGAGCTGGGTTTGTCAGAGGTAGTAGAGCTGAGGTATGTAAGTAATTCATGATCACTTTAACGCCTTCAGGGCAAGGGCCACTCTTTCCAGCTAATAGAGGGGGGGGGGCGTAGTGGGGGACACCCCTCTAAGACCTAATAGGGTTAATTGAAAATGGTGGACCTAAAAGGGTAACCCCTTTAACTATGTTAAGATGGCCATTAAATAACCATTGGCCGAACTGTTTTCCTGACTACCCGGTAAACAGACCTTTGCGTTGGTGCTCCAATACACATTAGATTGTCGTCCGATCCGGCCAAAATCGGTGGGCCCGGACGAGTTTTGTCTAATGACCTTTAACCTAGGTACTGAGTGTACCTGCTGAGTCTGCTGCAAGTATGAATGTATGTGAGATGTAGCAGTGCTAAATTTGTTAGATGTAGTAGAGCTGAGGTATGTAATACATGGTCACATTGACTCCTTCAGAGCAGGCAGCCACTCTTTCTAGCCAATAGAGGTGTTAATTTTGTGGGGGGGGGACGGACGGACGGACGGACGACGACACCACCTCTAAGACCAAATAGATCACGTGGAAAACTTAACATAGTCATTTATTACAAAAGTATGACAGATAACAGATTCAGCTCTGCTACAACTGTATATAAACACTTGATACAGCCGTAGAAACAGTAATGCAGACTATGCTATCAGAGAATTCAATCTGGAAACACCGACAGGCAGGGAATAATTAGGTGATTCTATAGGTGGATCAATAATAATCGGATATCTCTAGATGTCAGATCACAGGACTGGATTTTAAGAATTTTCATCTCAGGTCATTTAATTTTAAAGTTCAGATAAAACCAAAGCAAGCAGTGGTATTATCATGAATATCAGAGGCGGTTGCCTACTTGGAGCCACTGCTTATGTGGGACCCTCTGCTGGCACTGTTTACGGGGGCACTCTGCTGACAGTATTGCTTATGGGGGCACTCTGCTGACAGTATTGCTTACAGGGGCACTCTGCTGACAGTATTGCTTACGGGGGAACTCTGCTGACAGTATTGCTTACGGGGGCACTCTGCTGGCTCTATTGATTCCATAACTCTGATGGTGCTATTTATGGAGGCTATACTTATGGGCGCCACATCTCAAGTCTCCCTTAGTCTTTAAATAGAGGTGCAGTTGGAATGGCAGCCTCTCCACCACTGATGCCACGCCACCGCTGCCATCTTTCCATGCAGTAGCACAATACTAGATGGATATTAGAGAATATGGAGCGCTGGTAATTTTACACAATTTTCTTTTCGTTCAGCACTTCTGTCCGATACCGGGAAGGCGGCGCTGGTTCCTCCTCATCTTCTCCGCGCTCTCGTTCTCTCCCATGCAGCGCTTCTTGGCAGGTATTCCCTGCACTGCTGAATATTTAGTGCAGGATGCCGGTGCTCATGTCAGGAGATGTGATACATGGGGGCCTGGGGAATAATTTGCAATGTGTACGACATGCTGAACATGCCATCCGTTAATCTTTAACCCTTTCCTCACAGTTCTCCTGCCGAGACCCAGAGGAGCCCTCAGCCAAGTCACCGTAATCATTACAATAGTGATGGATTATAACATGGCTGTTTCAACCTCCTGGGATCGAGAATATATTATTTCTTATAAGAACTAAACATATCGACCCATAAATTTGTAGATTTGAGCATTTGTGCGGAATCTCGAGGTTCCATTTTGTCCTTTATAATGTGCGATTATTTCGATTCTATAGAGATCTAAGCCCACAATTCCCATATAAAACCGCAAAAACCAATGTAGTGTCATACTTTGACCATATAGAGCCATACAGTGACAATATAGTGCCAAACAGTGCCCAGAGTGCCATAGAAAAACCACAACCGCTCAAAAAAGTGCCCACAAAGTGCCATACTGCGCTCACGTAGTGCCATACTGTTTCCACATAGAGCCATGCAGTGTCTGAATAAAGCCAAACAGTGCCCATAGTGTAATACCATAACCACAGCCCCCAAAAAGTGCCCATAAAGTGCCGCACTGCACTCACATAGTGCCATACTGTTTCCAAATAGAGCCTGCAGTGTCCAAACAGTGCCCAGAGTGCCACAGCATAACCACAACCCACCCAAAAAGTGTCCATATAGTGCCATACTGCGCTCACGTAGTGCCATACTGTTTCCACATAGAGCTATACAGTGTCCAAATAGAGCCAAACAGTGCCCAGAGCGCCATACCATAACCACAGCCCCCAAAAAGTGCCCATATAGTGCCACACTGCACTCACATAGTGCCATACTGTTTCCAAATAGAGCCTGCAGTGTCCAAACAGTGCCCAGAGTGCCACAGCATAACCACAACCCCCCAAAAAGTGTCCATATAGTGCCACACCGTGCCCACATAGTGCCATACTGTTTCCAAATAGAGCCTGCAGTGTCCAAATAGTGCCAAACACTGCCTAGAGTTCTATTCTTTACCCACATATTTATAGTTATCTGCATAGTGCCCTGCCAAATAGTGCCCAAAGAGTGCCATACTCATGCCAAGATAAATTATGTGGCAGTCCCCCATTACAGAACAGCCCCCATTTATCTCCCCTTCATATGCCGAGAATGAACAAACTTGGAATCCCACAGATGTTATATTGATGTGTGGAGAGGAATGTAGCCAAGTGTAAGAACATCCACATATAGGGGTAGAAGCAGCACAGAGTATTTCAGAAAAGGGCTGTGTTGATCTTGTAGTAGGTAATAACCTGTCTACTCATGATTACTTTAATGAGGACATGGCTACATGAGATTCCAGGGGGGGATGGAGAAAGTTAAGAGGTGATAATAGAGGTATTAGGATCCTCAGGACCACAGAGTATTTCAGGAGACAAGTGGGCTGATGCAGTGACTTTTCTACTGATGGTGGAAGGATGCCTTGGACGGCACAGAGTGTTTCAGGGGATGGGTGTGCTGATCTTGTTGCACTGTATGTATCTATATTGAATCTTGCGCGCTAACAGAGATATGTCTGTCTGTTTTATAACTCAGTATTTCCTACGTGATTTGCTACACAAGCGATTTTGTAATTGATCCCCTTAAACCATGCAATGCTGCAAATATATTACGTTGCATGAACTTACACGAGCTATTACTCTCCCACACAGAATTTAATGGGACTAGCGATTAATCGCTCGTTAACACGTTTAAGTGATTCCCGGAAGGAAATTCTGATGTAAAATAGTGAGCATAAGAATGTTTCCTTTTCCTTTGGGTGATTCATCTTGTGAGATTAATTACATAAAATTGCATTAAATACAATTGTGGTTTTTCCAGAGATTAATCTCATGAGACATATTGGCGGAGATTGCACATCGTCAATGTACCAGACGATTCAGCGCACACGCTATGGCAAGCTCAGGTTCATGAGACTGGGGCTACATGGTGACATTTAGTCAAAATCCAGGCGGTCACCTCTGTACTAGAAAATCTACTGATGTTTAACCTTTTCTGCCAACCTTGTGGCATAAGATTATGTAATTTCTAACAAAATGCAAGCACTGTAGATTTTGCATAAATAAACGATATTACCTGGATGTACCATATCTTGCAAACCGATTACATTGTTTTCATGATGGATAATAAAGATGTGTGTTAATATCATTTGAGTGTAGCTGCTCCATTTTGTAGTATGATTTGTCATTCCTGCTGTGATTTGGAGTTTCTGCTCTCACTTCTGCCCCCTATGGATAAGAATATAACTACTATACTACTGCCCCCTATGTGCAAGAATAAAACCACTGTAATACTGCCCCCTGTGTTCAAGAATATAACTACTATAATACTGCCCCCTATATACAAGAAAATAACTACTATAATACTGCCCCTATATACAAGAATATAACTACTATAATACTGCCTCCTGTATACAAGAATATAACTACTATAATACTGCCCCCTATATACAAGAATATAACTACTATAATACTGTCCCTATATTCAAGAATATAACTACTATAATACTGCCCCTATATACAAGAATATAACTACTATAATACTGCTCCCTATATACAAGAATATAACTACTATAATACTGCCCCCTATGTACTAGAATATAACTACTATAATACTGCCCCCTATATACAAGAATATAACTACTATAATACTGCCCCTATATACAAGAATATAACTACTATAATAATACTGCCTCCTGTATACAAGAATATAACTACTATAATACTGCCCCTATATACAAGAATATAACTACTATAATACTGCCCCTATATACAAGAATATAACTACTATAATACTGCTCCCTATATACAAGAATATAACTACTATAATACTGTCCCTATATACAAGAATATAACTACTATAATACTGCTCCTATATACAAGACTATAACTACTATAATACTGCCCCTATATACAAGAATATAACTACTATAATACTGCCCCTATATACAAGAATATAATTACTATAATACTGCCTCCTATATACAAGAATATAACTACTATAATACTGCTCCTATGTACAAGAATATAACTACTATAATACTGCCCACTATATACAAGAATATATCTACTATAATACTGCCCCCTATATACAAGAATATAACTACTATAATACTGCTCCTCTATACAAGAATATAACTACTATAATACTGCTCACTATATACAAGAATATAACTACTATAATACTGCCCCCTATATACAAGAATATAACCACTATAATACTGCTCCTATATACAAGAATATAACTACTATAATACTGCCCCTATATACAAGAATATAACTACTATAATACTGCCCCTATATACAAGAATATAACTACTGTAATACTGCCCCCTATATACAAGAATATAACTACTATAATACTGCCCCTATGTACAAGAATATAACTACTATAATACTGCCCTATATACAAGAATATAACTACTATAATACTGCCCCTATATACAAGAATATAACTACTATAATACTGCCCCTATATACAAGAATATAACTACTATAATACTGTCCCCTATATACAAGAATATAACTACTATAACACTGCCCCCTATATACAAGAATATAACTACTATAATACTGCCCCTATATACAAGAATATAACTACTATAATACTGCCCCCTATATACAAGAATATAACTACTATAATACTGCTCCCTATATACAAGAATATAACTACTATAACACTGCCCTCTATATATAAGAATATAACTACTATAACACTGCCCTCTATATATAAGAATATAACTACTATAATACTGCCCCTATATACAAGAATATAACTACTATAATACTGCTCCTATATACAAGAATATAACTACTATAATACTGCCCCTATATACAAGAATATAACTACTATAATACTGCCCCTATATACAAGAATATAACTACTATAATACTGCCCTATATACAAGGATATAACTACTATAATACTGCCCCTATGTACAAGGATGTAACTACTATAATACTGCTCCTATATACAAGAATATAACTACTATAATACTGCCCCCTATATACAAGAATATAACCACTATAATACTGCTCCTATATACAAGAATATAACTACTATAATACTGCCCCTATATACAAGAATATAACTACTATAATACTGCCCCCTATATACAAGAATATAACTACTGTAATACTGCCCCCTATATACAAGAATGTAACTACTATAATACTGCTCCTATATACAAGAATATAACTACTATAATACTGCCCCCTATATACAAGAATATAACCACTATAATACTGCTCCTATATACAAGAATATAACTACTATAATACTGCCCCTATATACAAGAATATAACTACTATAATACTGCCCCCTATATACAAGAATATAACTACTGTAATACTGCCCTCTATATACAAGAATATAACTACTATAATACTGCCCCTATGTACAAGAATATAACTACTATAATACTGCCCTATATACAAGAATATAACTACTATAATACTGCCCCTATATACAAGAATATAACTACTATAGTACTGCCCCTATATACAAGAATATAACTACTATAATACTGTCCCCTATATACAAGAATATAACTACTATAACACTGCCCCCTATATACAAGAATATAACTACTATAATACTGCCCCTATATACAAGAATATAACTACTATAATACTGCCCCCTATATACAAGAATATAACTACTATAATACTGCTCCCTATATACAAGAATATAACTACTATAATACTGCCCCCTATATATAAGAATATAACTACTATAACACTGCCCTCTATATATAAGAATATAACTACTATAATACTGCCCCTATATACAAGAATATAACTACTATAATACTGCCCCTATATACAAGAATATAACTACTATAATACTGCTCCTATATACAAGAATATAACTACTATAATACTGCCACTATATACAAGAATATGACTACTATAATACTGCCCCCTATATACAAGAATATAACTACTATAATACTGCCCCTATATACAAGAATATAGCTACTATAATACTGCCCCTATATACAAGAAAATAGCTACTATAATACTGCCCCCTATATACAAGAATATAACTACTATAATACTGCCCCCTATATACAAGAATATAACTACTATAATACTGCCGCCTATATACAAGAATATAACTACTATAATACTGCTCCTATATACAAGCATATAACTACTATAATACTGCTACTATATACAAGAATATAACTACCATAATACTGCCCCTATATACAAGAATATAACTACTATAATACTGCCCCTATATACAAGAATATAACTACTATAATACTGCTCCTATATACAAGAATATAACTACTATAATACTGCCCCTATATACAAGCATATAACTACTATAATACTGCCCCTATATACAAGCATATAACTACTATAATACTGCCCCCTATATACAAGAATATAACTACTATAATACTGCCCCTATATACAAGAATATAACTACTATACTACTGCCCCCTATATACAAGAATATAACTACTATAATACTGCTCCTATATACAAGAATATAACTACTATAATACTGCTCCTATATACAAGAATATAACTACTATAACACTGCCGCTATATACAAGAATATAACTACTATAATACTGCCCCCTATATACAAGACTATAACTACTATAATACTGCCCCCTATATACAAGAATATAACTACTATAATACTGCCCCTATATACAAGAATATAACTACTATAATACTGCCCCTATATACAATAATATAACTACTATAATACTGCCCCTATATACAATAATATAACTACTATAATACTGCCCCAATATACAAGAATATAACTACTATAATACTGCCCCCTATATACAAGAATATAACTACTATAATACTGCCCTCTATATACAAGAATATAACTACTATAATACTGCCCCCTATATACAAGAATATAACTACTATAATTCTGCCCTCTATATACAAGAATATAACTACTATAATACTGCCCTCTATATACAAGAATATAACTACTATAATACTGCTCCTATATACAAGAATATAACTACTATAATACTGCTCCTATATACAAGAATATAACTACTATAATACTGCCCCTATATACAAGAATATAACTACTATAATACTGCCCTCTATATACAAGAATATAACTACTATAATACTGCCCCTTATGTACAAGAATATAACTACTATAATACTGCCCCCTATATACAAGACTATAACTACTATAATACTGCCCCCTATATACAAGAATATAACTACTATAATACTGCCCCTATATACAAGAATATAACTACTATAATACTGCCCCTATATACAATAATATAACTACTATAATACTGCCCCAATATACAAGAATATAACTACTATAATACTGCCCCCTATATACAAGAATATAACTACTATAATACTGCCCTCTATATACAAGAATATAACTACTATAATACTGCCCCCTATATACAAGAATATAACTACTATAATTCTGCCCTCTATATACAAGAATATAACTACTATAATACTGCCCTCTATATACAAGAATATAACTACTATAATACTGCTCCTATATACAAGAATATAACTACTATAATACTGCTCCTATATACAAGAATATAACTACTATAATACTGCCCCTATATACAAGAATATAACTACTATAATACTGCCCTCTATATACAAGAATATAACTACTATAATACTGCCCCTTATGTACAAGAATATAACTACTATAATACTGCTCCTATATACAAGAATATAACTACTATAATACTGCCCCCTATGTACAAGAATATAACTACTATAATACTGCCCCCTATATACAAGAATATAACTACTATAATACTGCCCCCTATATACAAGAATATTACTACTATAATACTGCCCCTATATACAAGAATATAACTACTATAATACTGCCCCTATATACAATAATATAACTACTATAATACTGCCCCAATATACAAGAATATAACTACTATAATACTGCCCCCTATATACAAGAATATAACTACTATAATACTGCCCTCTATATACAAGAATATAACTACTATAATACTGCCCCCTATATACAAGAATATAACTACTATAATTCTGCCCTCTATATACAAGAATATAACTACTATAATACTGCCCTCTATATACAAGAATATAACTACTATAATACTGCTCCTATATACAAGAATATAACTACTATAATACTGCTCCTATATACAAGAATATAACTACTATAATACTGCCCCTATATACAAGAATATAACTACTATAATACTGCCCTCTATATACAAGAATATAACTACTATAATACTGCCCCTTATGTACAAGAATATAACTACTATAATACTGCTCCTATATACAAGAATATAACTACTATAATACTGCCCCCTATGTACAAGAATATAACTACTATAATACTGCCCCCTATATACAAGAATATAACTACTATAATACTGCCCCCTATATACAAGAATATAACTACTATAATACTGCCCTCTATATACAAGAATAACAGTTCTAGATTATTTTCCTCTGTGTAAGAATATAGGTCAGAGAGATCTAATAAACTGTAAGGCTATGTTCACACGCAGTGAGCAAAAACGTCTGAAAATACGGAGTTGTTTTCAGGCGAAAACAGCTCCTGATTTTCAGACTTTTTTTCAACAACTCGCGTTTTTCGCTGCGTTATTTACGGCCGGTTTTGGAGCTGTTTATCAATGGAGTCAATGAAAAACACCTCCAAAAACGTCCCAAGAAGTGTCCTGCACTGTTTTTGACGAGCCGTCATTTTACGCGCCGTATTTTGACAACGACGCGTAAAATAAAGGCTCGTGGGAACAGAACATCGTAATTCCCATTGAAAGCAACGGGCAGATGTTTGTAGGCGTATTAGGTGCGTTTTTCAGGCGTAATTGAAGGCGTAAAACAACTGAATTACATCTGAAAACACTGCGTGTGAACATACCCTTAGTATTTTTTACTTTTTAACCCTCTAGTTCCCACAGTCCTAACTGCAGACAAGTGACAGGTGACATGCTCAGTATAATTTGGGCTGGAAGGAGGTAATAAAATAACCAGGTTTCATGTTTCCAGTCTCACAGTTTTTGCAGATAATTACATGAGAGTAATGCTCCCGCAGCGCTCCGGTGCAGGGATTCTGTTGATCACATAGAAATTCATTCACTTTCCTCTTTCCTCCTGATCAAACAGTTCACAGTGAAATCCTCTGGTAATTTTAAAATTCAGAGAAATATTGATTTATAAGTAAAAAGTTGGGCGGAAGGTTCCAGAGGAGGCCGCTGCGGGATTTACTTGTAATAATGCTCTATAATTAAATGGAGCTGCCATTGCCAATATCTCCTGAGTTCGCCCCGTGTTTTAATGGTTTAATGTGTCAAGGTTAAATTGTTGGGGTTATCTGCACTTATTGTGGAGAGGTCAATGAGCCGCACTAACCAGCATGCCCTTCTCTACTATATTCACAATGTGCTCGGATTATTGTATGACCTACAATATAAACTACGATGAAGAATATATTAGAATGTCGCTTAACTAACAATTCCGCAATATAATCCTATTTGCAGAATAGGCAGACACGAGCTGTTTTATTGACAGTCTGGAGTCAATTAACAGGCGGCCATAAACCGCACCTATAAAGAGGTTGTCTCAACAAGACAAGGGCATTTGGATGTCGTATTGAAGGGAGGGGTCTTCTCTTCGAGACCCAACTCTATTAGCCGGAGTTGTGCGCCGATAAGAAGGAATATCTTACGCTCTGGAGGACTCCGCAGGCATGGCTGACATGTATTTGAATGAGCTTCATGTAATACCACATTTCACCTGTAGTGCGGGGGTGGGGGCAAACTGGGCAATTTCCCAGTGCCCCCATCCCGCGGCTATTATGGGGTTTCATTTATGCCCAGTGGTGTCACTAGCATCGGATGGGGGAGCTGGAGGCCTTAATACTGGAAGAAGATATAGATATAGTTGGTGTTGCTGAAACATGGCTGGACTCTTCACATGACTGGGCTGTAAATCTACAGGGTTTTACACTGTTTCGGAAAGACAGGGCAAATAGGAAAGGCGGTGGTGTATGTCTGTATGTGAGAAGTGATCTGAAGGTGGTGGTGTATGTCTGTATGTGAGAAGCGATATGAAGGTGAGTGTAAATGAGAGATTAGAGGGTGAAGACTGTGAGGAGGTTGAAACCTTGTGGGTGGAATTACAAAGGGAAGTAAACACTGAAAAAATAACTTTTGGTGTAATCTATAGACCCCCCAATATAACTGAGGAGATGGAAGGTCAGCTATATAAACAGATGGAGCGGGCTGCACAGGCGGGCACTGTAGTGATAATGGGAGATTTTAATTTCCGGGATATTAATTGGTGTCATGGTTCGGCTTCAACTGCAAAGGGGAGACATTTCCTCAACCTGTTGCAGGAACATTTTATGTGCCAGTTTGTGGAAGACCCGACTAGAGGTGAAGCTCTGTTGGATCTGGTCATTTCTAATAATGCAGATCTTGTTGGGAATGTCAATGTTCGTGAAAACCTTGGTAACAGTGATCATAATATAGTTACATTTTACCTATACTGTAAAAAACAAACGCAGGCTGGGAGGGCAAAAACATTTAATTTTAAGAAAGCCAATTTCCCCAGGATGAGGGCGGCAATTCAGGATATAGACTGGGAAGAACTAATGTCAAATAATGGAACAAATGATAAATGGGAGATTTTCAAATCTACTTTAGGTTATTATAGTGCAAAATTTATTCCTATAGGTAACAAGTATAAACGACTCAAATTAAACCCCACATGGCTTACACCTTCTGTGAAAGGGGCAATACATGACAAAAAAAGGGCATTTAAAAAAGACAAATCTGAGGGTACAGCTGTAGCCTTTGTAAAATATAAAGAGCTTAATAAAATCTGTAAAAATGTAATAAAATCAGCAAAAATACAAAATGAAAGGCAGGTGGCCAAGGATAGTAAAACAAATCCCAAAAAATTCTTCAAGTATATAAATGCTAAAAAGCCAAGGTCTGAACATGTAGGACCCCTAGATAATGGTAATGGGGAGTTGGTCACAGGGGATCAAGAGAAGGCAGAGTTACTAAATGGGTTCTTCCGCTCTGTATATACAACAGAAGAAGGAGCAGCTGATGTAGCCGGTGCCAGTGCTGTTAATATATCAGTTGATATACTGAATTGGATGAATGTAGAGATGGTCCAAGCTAAATTAAATAAAATAAATGTACACAAGGCCCCGGGACCAGATGGGTTACACCCTAGAGTTCTTAAAGGAACAGTGTCATCACAAATTTATTTTTCATATGTTAAAGATGTTAGTGCTTTATTAAAAACGTTTATATTTATTTGTGTGTTTGTGTTTTACTTTTTCTTATTTTTACACTTTTTCTTCCCTATGGGGGCTGCCATTTTTTGTTCCATTTCTGTATGTGTCGATTAACGACACATACAGACATGGAATACGGCAGCCACAGTCCCATAGGGACTGCGAACGGCTGCCGTCCCATCCACTTCTGTGTACGCCGTCTGTGTGGGAACTGCGCATGCGCCGCTCCCACACAGTCCAATTTGAAATTGGCGCCGTCCGGCGCCATTTTCCTGTGGACCGGAAGTCGCGGCCGGACAGTAAGATTACTACTTCTGGTCGCGGCTTCCGGATTTGTGCACTTGGACCAGCGGCAGCAGACGGAGCGGACGGGCCGGAGGGAGCCGCGGCGGCAGGAGCAGGTAAGAGATTTCAATGTATGTTCGTGTTTGTGTACGTTTACTATTGTATGTTAACCTTCTACACTGTGTGTTAGCTCAAAAAATGGCGACACACAGTGTAGGAGGTTAGACCGTTCAAACCCCTAGTTTATCCCGGCACTAGTCAGGATAAAGGAGGGGGGGATGCTCAGAGCTCACTAGAGCGAGGGCTTTTTACCCAATTTTGCAATGCTGCAATTTTGGGAATAGCTCCATCTAGTGACCAGCAATGGGAAATATTATAAATTAGAATCTAATTTATAATATTTCCTGACTCGTGAAAAAAAATAAAAAAATTTGAACAATGTTTAATCACCTACACACTAAATGTTTAATTAAAAACAAACAAACATGTTTTTCTGGCAACACATTCCCTTTAAAGAGCTTAGTTCAGTTATTTCTGTCCCCCTCTTCATAATATTTAGAGAGTCTCTCATGAGTGGTATAGTGCCAAGGGACTGGCACAGGGCAAATGTGGTGCCTATTTTCAAAAAGGGCTCTAGGTCTTCGCCGGGTAATTATAGACCAGTAAGCTTAACATCAATTGTGGGGAAAATGTTTGAGGGGCTATTGAGGGACTATATACAGGATTATGTGACAATAAATAGCATTATAAGTGACAGCCAGCACGGTTTTACAAAGGACAGAAGCTGTCAAACCAACCTGATTTGTTTTTATGAAGAAGTAAGCAGAAGCCTAGACAGAGGGGCCGCTGTGGATTTAGTGTTTTTGGACTTTGCAAAGGCATTTGACACTGTCCCTCATAGACGCCTAATGGGTAAATGAAGGACTATAGGTTTAGAAAGTATAGTTTGTAATTGGATTGAGAATTGGCTCAAGGACCGTATCCAGAGAGTTGTGGTCAATGATTCCTACTCTGAATGGTCCCCGGTTATAAGTGGTGTACCCCAGGGTTCAGTGCTGGGACCACTATTATTCAACTTATTTATTAATGATATAGAGGATGGGATTAATAGCACTATTTCTATTTTTGCAGATGACACCAAGCTATGTAATATAGTTCAGTCTATGGAAGATGTTCATGAATTGCAGGCAGATTTAAACAAACTAAGTGTTTGGGCGTCCACTTGGCAAATTAAGTTTAATGTAGATAAATGTAAAGTTATGCACCTGGGTACGAACAACCTGCATGCATCATATGTCCTAGGGGGAGCTACACTGGCGGATTCACTTGTTGAGAAGGATCTGGGTGTACTTGTAAATCATAAACTAAATTTCAGCATGCAGTGTCAATCAGCTGCTTCAAAGGCCAGCAAAATATTGTCGTGTATCAAAAGAGGCATGGACTCGCGGGACAGGGATGTAATAATGCCACTTTACAAAGCATTAGTGAGGCCTCATCTAGAATATGCAGTTCAGTTCTGGGCTCCAGTTCATAGAAAGGATGCCCTGGAGTTGGAAAAAATACAAAGAAGAGCAACGAAGCTAATTAGGGGCATGGAGAATTTAAGTTATGAGGAAAGATTAAAAGAATTAAACCTATTTAGCCTTGAGAAAAGACGACTAAGGGGGGACATGATTAACTTATATAAATATATGAATGGCGCATACAAAAAATATGGTGAAATCCTGTTCCTTGTAAAACCCCCTCAAAAAACAAGGGGGCACTCCCTCCGTCTGGAGAAAAAAAGGTTCAACCTGCAGAGGCGACAAGCCTTCTTTACTGTGAGAACGGTGAATCTATGGAATAGTCACCGCAGGAGCCGTCACAGCAGGGACAGGAGATGCTGCAAAAAAGGGTTAGATAATTTCCTAGAACAAAAAAATATTAACTGCTATGTGTAGAAATTTTTTACTTCCCCTTTCCCATCCCTTGGTTGAACTTGATGGACATGTGTCTTTTTTCAACCGTACAAACTATGTAACTATGTAACCACATTCACTTGGATCCTATAGGCTGTCCTATCCAATTGAATACTATAGGCTGCAGGTCATGTTAGGGCTGCAGCCTATAAGGTGCTGGGAAGACTCCCTGCGCAGGCCGGCGTGATGACATCACTGCATCACGCTGAACTGTGGAAGCGTCCCTCCCGAAGGCTGTGCAGCGCTCCGTCACGGAAACGAGGCAAGGTAAGTACAATATTTATTTATTTGGGGGAGAGGCGCTGTGTTGTGATATACAGTGGGAGATTGCTGTGTTTCACTATATACAAGAGGGGAGAGCTGTATGGCACTATATACAAGGGAGAGCTGTGTAGCACTATACGAAGGGGTGGGGGCTTTGTGGCACTCTATATAAGGGGGGTCTGTGTGCCGCTATACCAACGAGGGACTGTATGACTCTATATATAAGGGGAGCTGTGTGGCATTACACTAAGGGGTGGGCTGTATGGCACTATTTACAACGGGAGGAGGGCTGTGTGTAACGCTATCTACAGGGGTCTGTTTGTGGCGCTATATAAAAAAGGGGGTCCGTGTGGCACTATCTACAACGGAAGGGGCTGTGTGGTATTATATACACGGGAGGGGAGCTGTGTGGAACTATATACAAGGGAGGGTGTCCTGTGTGGCATTATATACAAGGGAGGGGGGCCGTGTGGCACTATATACAATGGAGGGGGCTGTGTGGCACTATATACAAGAGGCGGACTGTGTGGCACTATCTACTAAGGGGGGCTGTGTGGCACTATCTACTAAGGGGGGGGGGTTGTATGGCACAATCTACAGGGGGGACTATCGACAGGGGGCACCATCTACAAGGGGGGCTGTGTGTAGCACCGAGTGGAGGAGGGGCCCAGTCAAAAGTTTGCTATGGGACCCTGTCTTTCCTACTTACGACCCTGGTAACTGCAATGTGAACTATCAATGGGTGGACCTAAAACCCCCTTCCCATGGACAGTGTCCTCTTGCACAGGGCCCCCCTTTCCTTATTCTCCAATATTCAGACATAAAAGGATAAGGACTTTTGCAGCCCTCTCGTTCCTTTACTCACAAATAAGCAGATGTTGCCCTGTGAGTCTTCATTAAGCCTCTAGGGAGCGCTGTAGAGTAAGGCTTCATTACTTAGAATATACAGAGCCTCATTGTTGACTTTTTTGTTCTATACCAAGGTGAAAACTATTTTTCTACTTCACCCAGATGATGCATAAAGAGCAGGGACGGCTGCTGAAGAGGTGCATTTATTTAATAGAAGTACTGTAGGCGATCAGTAATCATCCCGCTGTTCCCGTCATAATTCCGTCTCTCCAAATTCAGTCAAGATCGCTGCTAGAAACAAATCAGATGGTGCATTTAACTCATTGCTTGCCATGTATTGACACATTAGTTACCGGTTCTATCTTAGAAATGCATATATCCGCATCTGGGTAATACAGCAAGGGGGGGGGGCAGTTAAAAAAATATGTGCCCCCCTCAAATGTCCTTATAGGGTACTTGGCCATATATCCCAAGATTCTGCCCCTGTTCGCTGCCGTCCAGATGTCACGCCTAGTATAAATATTGGGTGCAGTATGACGGGCCATAAGCATGACGCAACATTGTAATGAGAAGCCTATTACATCAGGATAAAGGGGTTAATAAATGGTTTGCATAGTATATGTCCGTAAAGGGACCGCCAACGATCCTAAGAATAAGAGGGTCCTGGCCCCTGTCCTTTATGGAGAGGTGACCATACATTGAAATGAATGGGAGATATCGTATTACCTGTGCCGTTAACTAGATATGGGCCTGAGGGGCTAAATAGCCACCATTGCCCATAGCGCCATCCCGTTCTTTATGGAGAGGTGGCCATACATTGAAATGAATGGGAGATATCGCATTACCTATGCCAAGAGCTGGATAAGGGCCTGAGGGGCTAAAAAGTGACCATTGCCCATAGCGCCCTTATGTAATGCTCAGAATTGTTATAATTTTTATTTATCACCTTCCATGTTTTAATGGGGAATGGAGACCTTAAAGATCAGGGACCAAATCAACAAAGGCTATAGGGCTAGCCTGGCCCTGAAACGTATGTGGATATAATTATTCCTATAGAGATATAGGACTAGATTATAACCGTGTGCACCTGGAAGCAATGGGGTTAATCATAGCCCAACAGGGTCAGCATTCGCTATGACTGGGGCCCCTCTTATTCTTCCTGATTATCAAAAGGGAAAAGGGAGAGGAGAAAAATGCAGCCACTGATTACACCTCCGACAGCGCTGTCCCTGACTCTCCAATCAAAGGCGGCCTGCGCCCTTCAGAGAGACCTCCGCTGCAAATTAAACCCACAGCTAACGAGGCGTCCGCCAAAGCCCGATCAGCTTTAATCAGGGGTCAGGTCAATCTGAGAGGCAAAATTATTAACAAAGCATATCCCTGAGTAATACTGAGCCAAATGCCAGCCCCGTCACGAGTCTCCATCAAGTAGATATAAAGCTATGAAAGGAGCGACTCGAGAGCCCAAGAAAAAAAAACAAAAAAGTAGAATGACCGTTCTTCTGCTTCCGTATTTCCCATAGACTTTAATAATATGCGTAGATGAAAAAAGTACAAGGCACTCCTGTTCTTTTAGATTTCACACGTTGCGGATTTGTCGCAGATTGTGTTGCCGTTTTGACGCAGATCTCACCCTTTTGCATTGCAAAGTGTAAAATCTGCGTTGAAAATCTGTGTGAAATCCGCAACGTGTGAACTCAGCCTAAGGTTCGAACCCTCCAGATCCATAACACTTGTGTAGACGGCAAGCATGGTGCTCCTCGTAATGTCATTTACCTGTTAATTAGAAAAGAAAAACACTTCTGGCTCTGGAGGAAAAAACATCCTTAGGGCTGGAGAATGTCGTTCTTGGCACAAGAGCACACAAAGTGAGAGCCAGATCAGGAGACACAAACCATAAAACAAATCACAAGGGAAAAAAAAATCTATAGAAACATCTTATTCATTACACATTATAAAACAATGTATCCGAAGAAACGATCATCCAGAACCTCAGGAATCCATCCAAACAATGTGAACTTAATGAAAGAAAATCTTCTATCTGTTCAGAGCCATAGGGGGCAGTATTATAGTAGTTATATTCTTGTATATAGGGGGCAGTATTATAGTAGTTATATTCTTGTATATAGGGGGCAGTATTATAGTAGTTATATTCTTGTATATAGGGAGCAGTATTATAGTAGTTATATTCTTGTATATAGGGGGCAGTATTATAGTAGTTATATTCTTGTATATAGGGAGCAGTATTATAGTAGTTATATTCTTGTATATGGGGGGCAGTATTAGGGCATGGCCTCACGTGGCGGTTTTCCTCCGCAGCTGTCCGCATCAATGCCGCACAGAATCTGCGTTGCAGATTCTGCGGCGGATCTGCCCAAAATGTGCAGTAAATTGATGCGGACTAGCTGCTGCGTACTGCGGGAAAAGTGCTTCCCTTCTCCCTATCAGTGCAGGATAGAGAGAAGGGACAGCACTTTCCCTAGTGAAAGTAAACGAATTTCATACTTACCGGCCGTTGTCTTGGTGACGCGTCCCTCTTTCGGCATCCAGCCCGACCTCCCTGGATGACGCGGCAGTCCATGTGACCGCTGCAGCGTGTGATTGGCTGCAGCCGTCACTTAGACTGAAACGTCATCCTGGGAAGCCGGACTGGAGACAGAAGCAGGGAGTTCTCGGTAAGTATGAACTTCTATTTTTTTTACAGATACATGTATATTGAGATCGGTAGTCACTGTCCCGGGTGCAGAAACAGTTACTGCCGATCGCTTAACTCTTTCAGCACCCTGGACAGTGACTATTTACTGACGTCTCCTAGCAACGCTCCCGTAATTACGGGAGCCACATTGACTTCCTCAGTCTGGCTGTAGACCTAGAAATACATAGGTCCAGCCAGAATGAAGAAATGTCATGTCCAAAAAGCAAGACGCATCCGCAGCACACATAACATGTGCATGACAGCTGCGGACTTCATTGCGGAAATTAGCATCTCCATTGAAGTCAATGGAGAAGTTCCGCAATGAGTCCGCAACCAGTCCGCCACTAGTCTGCAACATCCATTGTATGCTGCGGACACCAAATTCCGCACCGCAGCCTATGCTCCGCAGCGGAATTTTCAGCCCCGTCTAAACGAAGCCTACTAAAAAGAAGTGGAAGGCAATGGAGAAACGGCTCCGCTGCGGATTAACGCTGCGGAGTGTCCGCAGCGGAATTCAAGAGCAATTCCGCCACGTGGGGCTTTGCCCTTATAGTAGTTATATTCTTGTATATAGGGGGCAGTATTATAGTAGTTATATTCTTGTATATAGGAGCAGTATTATAGTAGTTATATTCTTGTATATAGGGGGCAGTATTATAGTAGTTATATTCTTGTATATAGGGGGCAGTATAATAGTAGTTATATTCTTGTATATAGGGAGCAGTATTATAGTAGTTATATTCTTGTATATAGGAGCAGTATTATAGTAGTTATATTCTTGTATATAGGGGGCAGTATTATAGTAGTTATATTCTTGTATATAGGGGGCAGTATTATAGTAGTTATATTCTTGTATATAGGGGCAGTATTATAGTAGTTATATTCTTGTATATAGGGGGCAGTATTATTGTAGTTATATTCTTGTATATAGGGGCAGTATTATAGTAGTTATATTCTTGTATATAGGGGGCAGTATTATAGTAGTTATATTCTTGTATATAGGGGGCAGTATTATAGTAGTTATATTCTTGTATATAGGGGCAGTATAATAGTAGTTATATTCTTGTATATAGGGGGCAGTATTATTGTAGTTATATTCTTGTATATAGGGGCAGTATTATAGTAGTTATATTCTTGTATATAGGAGCAGTATTATAGTAGTTATATTCCTGTATATAGGGGGCAGTATTATAGTAGTTATATTCTTGTATATAGGGGGCAGTATTATAGTAGTTATATTCTTGTATATAGGAGCAGTATTATAGTAGTTATATTCTTGTATATAGGGGGCAGTATTATAGTAGTTATATTTTTGTATATAGGGGGCAGTATTATAGTAGTTATATTCTTGTATATAGGAGCAGTATTATAGTAGTTATATTCTTGTATATAGGGGGCAGTATTATAGGAGTAATAGTCTTGTATATAGGGGCAGTATTATAGTAGTTATATTCTTGTATATAGGAGCAGTATTATAGTAATTATATTCTTGTATATAGGGGGCAGTATTATAGTAGTTATATTCTTGTATATAGGGGGCAGTATTATAGTAGTTATATTTTTGTATATAGGGGGCAGTATTATAGTAGTTATATTCTTGTATATAGGAGCAGTATTATAGTAGTTATATTCTTGTATATAGGGGCAGTATTATAGTAGTTATATTCTTGTATATAGGGGGCAGTATTATAGTAGTTATATTCTTGTATATAGGGGCAGTATTATAGTAGTTATATTATTGTATATAGGGGGCAGTATTATAGTAGTTATATTCTTGTATATAGAGGGCAGTGTTATAGTAGTTATATTCTTGTATATAGGGGGCAGTATTATAGTAGTTATATTCTTGTATATAGGAGCAGTATTATAGTAGTTATAGTCTTGTATATAGGGGGCAGTATTATTGTAGTTATATTCTTGTATATAGGGGTCAGTATTATAGTAGTTATATTCTTGTATATAGGGGTCAGTATTATAGTAGTTATATTCTTGTATATAGGGGTCAGTATTATAGTAGTTATATTCTTGTATATAGGGGTCAGTATATTCCTGTATATAGGGGGCAGTATTATAGTAGTTATATTCTTGTATATAGGGGTCAGTATTATAGTAGTTATATTCTTGTATATAGGGGGCAGTATTATAGTAGTTATATTATTGTGTATAGGGGGCAGTATTATAGTAGTTATATTCTTGTATATAGAGGGCAGTGTTATAGTAGTTATATTCTTGTATATAGGAGCAGTATTATTGTAGTTATATTCTTGTATATAGGAGCAGTATTATAGTAGTTATATTCTTGTATATAGGAGCAGTATTACAGTACTTATATTCTTGTATATAGGGGCAGTATTATAGTAGTTATATTCTTGTACAGAGGGGGCAGTATTATAGTAGTTATATTCTTGTATATAGGAGCAGTATTACAATACTTATATTCTTGTATATATGGTGCAGTATTATAGTAGTTATATTCTTGTATATAGGAGCAGTATTACAGTACTTATATTCTTGTATATAGGGGCAGTATTATAGTAGTTATATTCTTGTATATAGGAGCAGTATTATAGTAGTTATATTCTTGTATATAGGAGCAGTATTACAATACTTATATTCTTGTATATATGGTGCAGTATTATAGTAGTTATATCTGGGGGAGTATGTTAGTGTTAGTGAATAGACTTGAAAACTGACAACTACTCTTGTGAGGCGTAAATGTGCTCAGATCAGTAGTCACTTCCCTTCCCCCACTCCTTTTAAAAACGTATACAATGTACATGCTTGACATAGGTGGGTTTGCCTACCGAAACGTTGCAGCTCTGTATGCACTTTTTTTGATGTACCTGTTTGAATAAATCCACAGCAACTTTTTTACACTGCTAAAGAGTCTCCGTGGTGCTGTGTCCTCCTTCACCATATTGATGCTGGATTAGCTCTCCTATTGACAGCGTGCACATTGGAGCTCACCTGCGTGCTGGTTCTTCTTCTTTGAGATACAATGTACTTTAGTCAGTAGGGGTAAAGAGAATGCACATAATACTCCAATTAATATAAAAGGGTATTTACCAAAACGTTTATGCTGTTTTGCTGAAGAATAGGAGAGATTACAGTAAAAAGTAATAATAATAATGATGATGATGATGATGATGATGATGATGATGATGATGATAATAATAAGGATAATAATGATGATAATAATAATGATAATAATAATAATAATGATAATAATAATAGGAAATTGACGGATTTAGTGAGACCCGGTGAAAAGTTCAGTCCGGTCTGTAAGACGGCTGGAGCTGAATGTCCTTGGAATTGGCTGCAGTTTCATCGTGTTGACATTACCCTTCTATCAGGCGGCTATAGATTCTTAAAATGCAAATATTTTCAGAAGGGAGATGAGGTGAGAGCGCGGGGAACGGTGAGATGAATGCGCAGCGCGGGTGATGATGGGCTGTTTTTAGAAAGGGCATGTGCTCTCGGCTGGGAGTCTGCAGGCAGGAAGGGGTACAAGGTGACGATCTTATAACAGAAGACAAAATGTCACACTGGGCCTTTGAGGAGACTGACGGGTGATCTTACAACAGGGGCACCTTTCATTAGGATATTGCACTGGTTCTGTGTCCTTAGAAGACAGAATCATAAGACATGCAGAGAACAAACCTGCTGACATTCATCTCTACACATCACTCAAAGCAATAGGTACAGAGATTTTCCTCCCAAAAAAGGAGAGGTCGACAAGTTGTTTGTAAAGGCTACGTTACGTACACCTTTAAAATAGTTTTTTTTTTTTTGATTTTTTAAAATGTCAGTGTGTTTGGTGCAACTTTGAAATACTTTTTATTAAAAATTATTTTTACTTTTTGAGATGCAGCTGCTTTGTATCCTGTATACAGAGCAGCTGTATCTAGTGCTGAATCCTGTATCCGTCAGTTCAGCAGCACTGACGGGTCCACTGTCAGTGGATCCCGTGTGTCTGTCACGCAGGGTCCATCTGTTATCGATCACATCTAAGTTATGAACTGTCAGAGTCACGCAGGACCCACTGACACTGAACCCCCCCTAACTCCTAACTGAACCCCACCCCCTCCAGGGGGTCATGATTTTGTCCTAAATGATCTGACTGACCCCCTGCACCACTCCTTAAAGTCATTTTCCAAGATATAAAATTAAGGATAGGCCATCAATATGTGATCAGTGGAGCGCTGACGTCCACCGTGCCTGGTACTGCAGCTCCTCTCCCATTCAATTGAAATCTGGAACATGGCCCCCGACCAATTTCATGACATTTATAGTACTAGTTATGGGCCAAGAACCTTTTGGTTTCTCTCATGCTTTTGGGTTCAGGTGCGACTGTAACTTCGGCATTTCCTTTAACTATGCCCCCTAAGTACCATTCACTGACAGCAAGTAGAGATCTTGAGGAATTAAACACAAAGTATATAGAAAGTTGCAAAACTTAAAGGGGTATTCTGGTTTCACCAAATAAATGTTATTCTTTGTCTATTTAAAAGTTATACAACTTTCCAATATATTTTCTGTAAACTTCAAGATCTCTGCTTGCTGACATTTATAAGAATCGTCATTGTTACTTGATGGACACACAACTGCACAGCTTTGCATTAGTCAAAGAATAAAATATATTTGCTGAAACCGGAATACTCCTTGAATTTACTTAAGACTGGTTGGGCCCTTTAAGGCGTTCGCTTTCTTTAGTTGTTGCATTTTCTAACATCCCCAGTCTCATAACTGTAAGTAAATCATTCAGGCATATAAGGTTCTTTGCAGCCTCACATAGGCATTGATTTTCCAGAATATTTTAATTGCATTTGTGCGGTTGATTTCCATAGACCTGCGGCGCAGGAAAATACCCTTTACTTAATACAAGATGCCCACAGTTCTGTGCCCAGAGGTGAATTACAAGAACATTGAGCCCCGGTGCCAGGGCTGGGGAGACAGGTGACAGAGAGGAGATGATATACAAAGTGGGGGAGGCAGCTGGTAGTGCCCCAGCCATGTCACTGGTTGTCACTGAGACTGGTAACTATGCCCATTACCCAGGGAGGTTCTTCACCTCAGGCTGGCACTGAGTCAGGGTATAAGAGGAGCATGCAGGGAGAACAGATGCTGCTGTCAGATCATCCGCACCTCGCCAATCTCAGACATAACCTCACATGAAGACAGCGCTCAGCACTTAGAACGTCTCGTTATCACTCCGATACGACTATACAAAGTGTGAAGAACAGAACACAAAAAAGAAAAAATAACCGATAAAATGGGACGTCCTATTCTGTCCAGTTATATCTGCTCCTGAGAAAGCTGGGTGACAACCAATATGGCCGCCATTACATCTCCAACAGGGATTATTACTCGGCTTTCCTACAGTCCAGAGTGGTACATCATACTAGATATATATGTCAGTGTAGTCACCATTCAGATTTCTAGAAAAGCTGGGTGATAACACCTTTGGATGTTTTCGTATAAACAATATCTATCTATCTATCTATCTATCTATCTATCTATCTATCTATCTATCTATCTATCTATCTGTCTGTCTGTCTGTCTGTCTGTCTGTCTGTCTGTCTGTCTGTCCACAAGAAAATGGTGACAGCACACTGCGAATACTAATGCCACCTAAAACACTATATATAAATAAATATGCATTGCTGCTGAATCTACTTACAATAGTGAGGTTCTTAGCGCACATTTTGATCAAATTGTGTGAACCCACCCGCCACGACAAGGCGACCTCTATAAGGTGGGTCTCTACGCTGCTCATACACCTCTGTTCTGGGTCTAAGCCTGCAGAATATACTTGGGGAAGGTAGGACCCAGCATTAAACTAGTTAAAATCACCCAGGGCAGAATGGAAGAAGTGACCCACCTTATAAGTGAGGTCGCCTTGTCGTGGCAGGTGGGCTCACACAATTTGATCAAAATTTGTGCTAAGAAACTCCCTATTGTAAGTAGATTCAGCAGCAATGCATATTTATTTATATATAGCGTTTTAGGTGGCATTGGTGTTTGTAGAGTGCTGTCGCCATTTTCCTGTATACTGTTTTGCAGTCACCGGCGTACTTGCACCTGTACATGTTTTTTTCATTTTGCTGGAATGTGCTGATCAAACTTTCTTGTGTATTATCTATCTTATCTATCTATCTATCTATCTATCTATCTATCTATCTATCTATCTATCTATCTATCTATCTATATCTATCTATCTATCTATCTATCTATCTATCTATCTATATCTATCTATCTATATCTATCTATCTATATCTATCTATATCTATATCTATCTATCTATATCTATCTATCTATCTATCTATCTATCTATCTATATCTATCTATCTATCTATCTATCTATCTATCTATCTATCTATCTATCTATCTATCTATCTATCTATCTATCTATCTATCTATCTATCTATCTATCTCTCTCATATCTATCTATCTATCTATCTATCTATCTATCTATCTATCTATCTATCTATCTATCTATCTATCTATCTATCTATCTATCTATCTATCTATCTATCTCATATCTATCTATCTATCTATCTATCTATCTATCTATCTATCTATCTATCTATCTATCTATCTATCTAATATCTATCTATCTATCTATCTATCTATCTATCTCATATCTATCTATCTATCTATCTCATATCTATCTATCTCATATCTATCTATCTATCTATCTATCTATCTATCTATCTATCTATCTATCTATCTATCTATCTATCTCTCTCATATCTATCTATCTATCTATCTATCTATCTCATATCTATCTATCTCATATCTATCTATCTATCTATCTATCTATCTATCTATCTATCATCTATCTATCTATCTATCTATCTATCTATCTATCTATCTATCTATCATCTATCTATCTATCTATCTATCTATCTATCTATCTATCTATCTATCTATCTATCTATCTATCTATCTATCTATCTATCTATCATCTTTTTGTAAATGTATCACAGCACAACTAGTATATAGAAAGCTGGGTAACTACATATGGAATCTATAATGGTGACTATATTGGCTGTCACACAGTTTTTTCGGAAAAATATATAGCTATGAAAACCCTGAAGCCAGTGAATGAATGGAGCGAGGCCTGGAAGAGACGGTGTCACTAAATATCTGCAGTCGTCTTCCCGCGATGTTCATCCACTTGATGCCTTTGATGTCCAGAGTCCTAGACCCCTGGAGAAATCCCGTTATCCCGCGCTGTCCCTGGTTCTATTTCCGGCCCCTTTAACCTGCTGCAAGATGCTACATCATTGAGACTACAGGAATATAATAATAGTAACCATTATAGACTGAAGCCGGCCGTACACGGGTCATTAAAGGGCCGGACACCGCTACATATCTGCAGGAATCAGAACAATCTTACCCTTGAAAAATTGTGCAGATCCTTTCACCTATTTTTTCCTCCAATCGCTAAAGACCAAGAGGAGTTTTCCCAGTTTTCTGTAGAATCATTGCATATGAAAAAGTTCTGCAACTTTTTAATATACTTCGTGTACCAATTTCTCCCTGTTTTCAAGATCTCTGCTTGATGTCAGTGAAAGGGAAACTTTATGTTTACATCCAAAGGCTGAAAACCCGTCTCGATCATATTCGACTTGGTGCAAGTCTTGTTACAGAGCATCAGAGTTATTCTCTTGTAACAAACTGTGCTCCTCTGTAAATCGGATATGATCAGGAAAAGGGTTTCAGCCTCTCGATGTCAACAAATTCATTCACTGACATTCACTGACGCTTCTTTTCATTCATGCCCAGCTTTAGTCACAGCACAGCGTGATCTCGCGAGATCACGCTGTGCCGTCACTTCATCCCTTGGTTCCATCACCGGAGCGACGGGAGAATGACCAGACCTCGCCTCTAGCTGTGACAGGAGGATTATCCTCCTCAGCAGCAGTCCTGGCACGGCTGGAGCCGATGTCTGATCATTTTCCCGTCGCTCCGGTGAAGGAACTTCAGGAGTAAGTGATGTCACAGCACGATCTCGTGAGATCACGCTGTGCTGTGACTAAAGCTGGACATGAATGAAGAGAAGCGTATGACGCTGATTGGTCAGCGTCATACACTTTTATTTAAAACGCCCACTCGGTGAAACAAAACAAAAAATGCCCAGTTGGGCTTTTACAAAAAATTTGCATAAATGTTTAAATCATCAGAACTTTGTAAATAATAAAAGATTGTCAAAAAATCCAAAACAGTCGTTATCAGCATCAAAGCGCCTATTAGATTAGGTAGGAGATAGGGAAGTATTAAACTGGTGACAGAGGCTCTTTAATAGTAACCCCCTCCCTCCCGCACCACCCACCTATGGTTGGGGACCAGCAGAGCTGTGTGCGTGTTTGGTGGCCTTATAAATGGACAGTAATACAATGGAACCCAATTACTATGAGTCATGTGACCTATAACCCGCCATTACTTCACACTCCACCACTAGTCTTTTGGATAATTTGGATAACATTGTTGCAATATAGTCACTGCCATGTTGCCCCATACTAAATATTCACTAAAATGTCGCATTGCCATCCCTAATTAGCCGATCCGTATTTTTATCCATCCGTAAATAAGGATCCGTAGTCATCCAGAACTTATCCGCAAATAGGGTCCGTAATGCATCCGTATATAGGGATCCGCAAAAAGAAGAAAACCACAAATGATGTTCAACATCTGCAAACCTGGCGTCGCCGAGCAACGTTTCCGTAATTACGGACGGCTACGGGTGCACATCCGTAGTTGTCCGTAATTACGGAAGCGCCCTAATGCCTCATGCACATGACCGTGTGCGCCGGCCGAGTCCCGTCAGTGATTGGAGACTCGGATCATTTTTCACAGACCCGATTGACCCGCTAAAGTGAATGGGTCCGTGAAGAGTATTGAGTGCCACTTGGATCCCGTCAAAAATGGCCCGAGGGGCACAACGGTCGTGTGCATGAGGCGTTAGACTTCTATGGGGAGTCTGTGCCGTAATTACAGACAAGAATAGGACATGTTCTATATTTTACGGATCATTTCTACGGGACAGACACCCATCCCCAAAATACGGAAAGGTGTCCGTAGCCCATAGAAATTAATGGGTCCGTAATTATGGATGAAAAATACGGACGTGTGCAAGGAGCCTTATATTGTACAGGACTGAAATCCACACCCTCTAGGGGGTGTAGCTATAGTGGGTGCAGAGGTAGGAGTCACACCCAGACCCTGGTTCCTGACGGAGCCTAAAGGCCCCTCTGCTACATAAGAAGACACCAGTTTTATAAATTGCACATGGTACGTAGGTGGCCATGATACAGATTTTGCATTTGGCAGATACATTAAGTCAGATTTCTAGGACCTCCGGTGATCAGTTGTAATCTGTGAGGGATCGCAGCAGCAAGTGTTCAATTTACCCACAGCGCCGCCACAGGAGGAATGAAGCATTACACACTTCCCAATGACATCAACCGGCTGTTCGTGTAATACATGGATGTGCTGGGTCCTCCAGAGAGAGGGAGACGCTCTTTGCAACCTCTCTCTGATATATGAGGGTGATGAAAAGGGGACCCCCCTCTCTCAACTAGGAATTCTCTAATAGGGTGTATTAAATGAAAAATTTAATGATTATGTTTACCACATTGAAATGTCAGTCCTGTTCCGATGTTTTAAGTTAGACTTTTGATTCTGCAAGCATTTTTTTTTTCTTTTTGTGTCCGGGATCAAGGAGCTGACATGGCTTCCTCCAGGGCTCTCAGTGTCATTGTCATTCAGTCTGCGCATTTACTGCAATCACTAAACCTTTCCTTCTCCCGGCACGAGCAGAAAGACTCATTCGCTTCCATATTTCAGGACGTGGCTTTTTTTTGGGGGTTATGCTCATCATCTGTGCAGCTTCTTGCTGGACAGATAAATCTATGGCAGTTTTATGGGGTTGTTATTTGGTTTTCTTCCATTGATGTAAATGGGGGAAAAATGCAGCATAGAAAATCGTACGTAAAAATCTGCAATCATTGTTTTTCATAAAGTCAGTTCTACATAGATTTCCTAGAGCCGTTTCTTTAAGAAAAACTATTGCTGCCGATCACAAGAAAAAATGATTATATTAACATGGGACTTTTTACACCCCCTCCCCCACATAGGACTCCAATACTAGTAAACGGCCGATATCTTGTGACTGATGTCGTTTCCATTCCACTCAGTTTTTATGTACATCTACCCCATGTGTTGTCAATGTTACTCTGGGGCAACCTGGCCTTGCATTTGCATTGAGTCTCAATTTGGCTTTTTGCATGTGTATGGGAACAACACGTCATGTGGCCAATGCTGTTACAAGATACGTCCACCTTTGCAACCATTTTTTTTTTATTGCTCCAATGTATCTGAAATGTCTAAATAGTCTTGATTAGAAATCCTACCATTTCGTGCATGCGGCTCATATGCAGATCTGTGTCTCCATGGTTACAGACTACAATCAAACCCTGTGTAGTCTGATTCTGCAGTCATGTGTTACTCTCTACCAGATGCCTCCTCTTTAGGTTAGCAAGAAGAGGAGACAGAGTGGGGTAAAATATGACTGCAAGATCAGACTACACACAGGGATTGTTTGTAGTCTGTAACCATGGTGACAAATTGGTCTGCATAGGAGCTGTATACACAAACCTGTAAGAGATTATTTGCAAAGTTGCTTCATTTTTATATTTATTTTAGGTAGATTGGAACAATAAAAAATATTGTTATTAAAGTTGCCATATCCTTAAACTTAGTGACTATGTAAATTCTTCAGACATGACATTGCATTGTGAACCATGTAAATTGTGATAAGGAGAAATTTTTATGATGTAAACGTCAGCGTTCTGTTCTAGATTAGGTCGCTGACCGCCAGCACGCTGCACTTACCGGCAGCCGCGACCGTGGGACACTAAGAGCTTGTCGGCGTCTCCCTCCCAGGAGACGCAAACTCGCGGGGCTACACTCTCCTGCCTCTAGGGTGCACGCGCTCGTCCCCGGTGTTAAAGGGCCAGCGTTCGCACCAACTAATAACCTAAGCTATCCCCTTACTTCTTGGACTATATAAAGGGCTCTGCCCTTCCACTCCTTGCCTGAGCGTTGTTGTTGTATTCCCATGTTAGTCTTGCAAAGGGTCCCTTGTTATCCTGTTCCCAGTGTTCCCATATCCTACTACCGTACCTGTATCCTGTATCCCATAACTGTGCTTGTTCCTGAACTGTATCTAGTGTTGGAGTCGTGTTGTCATCTGCCACGTTCCGTGTCACCTGCCACGTCTTGTGTCATCTGCCACGCCAAGCATCACCTGTGCCACGTGTCTACTACCCCAAGCATCTGCCTGAACATTCTCCTAGGTACTCTTACTCCAGAGACGGTTGTTTGGCCAGCTGCTAGTCCGCTACGCCGGAGCAGCCTAGTGCATCCACATACCCCACACGCGTGACAACATGAAACTGGAGTACACTTTTTCAGGGGAAAGTAGAATTTTCCTAACCTTCCAGTAGCCTGTAGTTCCTCTCCTCCTGCCTGCATACGCTATGTAAATGTTCAGAAACCATCAAGTTTCCAACTAGTATAAATCAGTAAATACCAGACAGGGAGGAGGGGAGAGGAGGGGGATGTAACTGCAGTGTCTCTTCCTCTGTGTGTCTGTGAGATGCATGCTGTGAGAGGGGAGGAGGAGCAGCACAGGGGAGACATCTGATTGGCTCATAGAACTCTTTTTGTTACAATAGATACTCATAAAATACAGATATACTCCATCAGGTCATTGGTTGAGTTTGAGAGCCTTCCATACGGGTCTCTATAAATGGCGTTATTAGTTTATAAATATTCTGCGCATAACAAACTTTTCTGGTGTACTGATACTAACATAAGGACATATAGTCCTGAAGTCCTGAAGAGATGTCTTGGATAAGATGTTATCTCAGGTCTGTTTGTACCCAGTCAAGTCCTTGGAGACAAGGCACCATTTGCAGGAGGACTTGTTGATCTCCAGCAGTTGGATGAACCTTTAATTACTTTAGCTTTTAATGTTTCTACGGGTTACAGACTTTTTTTTCCATTTACGTTATAACATGCACTTGAGGAGACATTATCAGACATAACTATGATGTACCACATACAAGTGCTCTCAGCAAAACGGGTCCGTGGGCATATTAAAAAATACTTTTCGATTCCTTAGAACCTCTTGAGATGCTCTCCTGACTAATAACTGACCTCAGTTGGGTATCGAGACAACCAGATGGAGACCTGCAAAGAGGTCAAAGACAAAGGCGTAAGGGGGCAGCTGTCTGTTCTTTCTTTTCCGTTTCTTGGCATTCCATAAATCCCACCTCTCACCTTCTTCTATACAATCAATGAGAAGAATCACGGCTGGATTCACACATGGCGGATTTCTATGTCACCGATTTGGCAACAGCTAATCCGCTGCTAAATCTGCATGCATTATAATGTATATGCAGATTTTCATTTGGATGTGCTGCGGATTTTAATGCAAAGGCTGAAATCTGCCGCAAGAACGCAGCAAATCTGCAACCAAATCTGCATAGAATACGTGTAGTTTGTAGCAGATTCGCTGTGGCCAAATCGGCCGCTTAAAAATACACCACATGTAAATCCAACCTAAGGGTCAGTTCACATGGCGGATTTTGCAGGGCGGGTCCTGCCAAAAAATCAGCCACGGAACTGTTCCTTCTGTCGGCAGGAAGATTCCTCCCTCTTATTGACTTCAATAGGAGGTTCCGGCAGAATTTGCCTAAACATCAAGCAGGGCAAAAAGAAGGGTCTGACTCCCATTGAAATAAATGGGAGGCGGAATTTTGCGCCGGAATCCGCGTCCGCAAACATTCGGCCGTGTGAACAGGGCCTAAGGTTCAGTTCACATGGAGGTTTATGTCAGGCAAAAAAAATAGCTTCAAAATTCCATCAGGATTTTTGAGGCAGATTTTGAAATGGCAGCGTTTTATGTGCTTTTTTTTGCCGAGTTTTTGTTAATTATTTTTTTTAATGAATCAAATACAAAAACCATGGGGGCAGTTTTTTTTTTTGCAAAAAATCGTGACAAAAAACGTTTCAAACGAGCGGTGCAGTTTTTTTTGTTGCCTCCTATTGGTTTCAATGGAGGGTCAGAGGCAGAAACTTCCCCAAAAAAGAGCATGTCGCTTTTATTTTTCACGAGCGGTCAGTAACCACCCGAAAAAAAAAGGACTGCCTCACATTGAAATCAATGCGGGGAGATTTGGGGCGTTTTTTTGGCGCTGATTCTATCGCAGTGTGAACTGACCCTAAGAAGGCCAAAATAATTATACATTTTCTATTTCATGAGCTTCATATTGAAGTTTATTATTTGTCACAATTCATAGAGCTTTCATGATTTGATATCTGTTGTTTTACAAACTATACGGCCCTAAAGGGTAAAGGCAAATTTAGCTCTGCTACGTCTGTAGGCTACATCTTTATTCTGCGGAATGATGCGCAGAATAAAGAGCGACGCAGTGGAAGGAGCGCGCCGCGCCGGAGAGGATAGACATTCCATCGTGTTGACGTGCGCTAAGTGTCGTTTACTCTGATAAATAACGTCTGTGTCACCAACGAGGAGATAATTAACACAATGACAGTGAATGCCGGATGCTGACCGCGATCTATTGGCTTCAGCTGTCTGATTATACGCGGCTCAGCGGTGGCACTGGCTGTCAAGCGTGTCACACTCCCCCGAGACAAGCAGTTGTCACCCAGTGTCACAAACAGATATCAAGCCGAGGCCCCCTCACCTAGAAGATACTTGTATTTTCTCACCTCGGAACGCAGTGTCAGTCGCGGCCGCCATGATAAAGAGCTGGAAGGTGAAATTACGGCTATTCTGTCCTAATAACAGGGGACAGTGAAGAGATGTGTAATATTCTGTATGGGCCGAGGGAAGGTTCCTGCGTACAATGCACGGGGATTGCAATATTCTCAATTAAAATTTACAATTTTGCACGGAGATTGACAGAGGACATGTAGCAACATGGGTGCGTTATTGGAACGACTGATGGAGAAATTATAGTGATCTGTCCCTTTAAATAGAACTATTAAATGTTGTGTCTAGCACAAACCTATCATCACGCACAAAGGATGCGGTCTCCAAGAGTTAGCGACAAACTCAGCTCTGCTACATCTCAAGCCATCCTTAGACATATAATAGTAAATGCACCGACGACGTTAGGGGAAATATAGCATTACATGCCAGTCATTGAAAAATCCAGCCATGATCACTATGAAAGTGCTAGGGATCGTGGGTAATTTCGTTGTAGTCTAGGACCATATATCGCCTTGGCCTGAGGTGTGACTCCTATTTCCCATACAGCCGTGTCATACCCGATAACTATGTTTCCCCCTACAGTTATGATCTCGTACAGTCATGTATTTGCCTATAGCCATGTTTTCTTTTATAGCCATCTTTTCCCCTTTAGCCAAGACATCCCCCTATAGACATGTTCTATCTTTAAGCCATGTATTCCCTATAGACATGTCTCCCCCCTATAGCCATGTCTTCCCCTATAGCCGTCTTTCCCTATAGCCAAGACATCCCCCTATAGACATGTTCTATCTTTAAGCCATGTATTCCCTATAGACATGTCTTCCCGTATAGCCGTGTCTTCCCCTATAGCCATGTCTTTCCCTATAGCCATGTCTTTCCCTATAGCCATGTCTCCCCTATAGCCATGTCTCCCCTATAGCCATGCCTTTCCCTACAACCATATCAGCCTGTACAACCATGTCTTTACCTACACCAATGTCTTCCCCTACACCAATGTCTTCCCCTACAGCCATGTCTTCCCCTACAGCCATGTCTTCCTATACACCTATTTCTTCCCCTATCGCCATGTATTCATCAATAGCCATGTCCTCCCTATAGATATGTCTTCCCCTATAGCATGTCATCCTGTACACCTATGTCTTCCCTTATAGCCATGTCTTTCCCTATAGCAATGTCTTCCCCTACACCAATGTCTTCCCCTACAGTCATGTCTTCCCCTATGGCCATGTCACCCTGTACACCTATTTCTTCCCCTATCGCCATGTATTCATCAATAGCCATGTCCTCCCTATAGATATGTCTTCCCCTATAGCATGTCATCCTGTACACCTATGTCTTCCCTTATAGCCATGTCTTTCCCTATAGCAATGTCTTCCCCTATAGCCAAGTCTTCCTCAATAGCCATGTATTCTTCTAAAGCAATGTCTCCCCTATAGCCATATCATCCTGTGCACCTACGTCTTCCCCTATAGCCATGTGATCCCGGTAAATAATATAGCAGCATTTTCCTGGCGCACGGCCGGCTGAGCCATGTACAATCTCTGTAAGTGCTACTTGGAATCATTAATATGAATGACACCCGGCGATCGGGTCACTGAATTGAAAACAGAGAAACATAAAAGACAAACAGACGATCCCATAATGCCGCACTCTGACTTAATGCTGTAACTGGAAACCATAAACCCGTCACATATCAATCACGTCGCTCCTTTCAATCAGCAACGTTACGGCATTAACGGTCAGGACTTCATTATCCGGCCTGTAAGCGCGGACCGCAGGAAGCCATCATCACTTTTCTAAATGCATTTTGCAAATCATAGAATTTACTCCGTCTGAACGCATTAAAGACAGTTTTACATATGGAGCTCAGGGGGATTTGCCATCAGGCAATGTTGGCTGTTGTCTACTGGTGACAATCCAGCGGGTCCGGCGGCTGCAAGTTACAATTGTTATTTTCTATGGAGACTGGTAACAGCTGGACCTTCACCACACAGAAGCCAGAGACAAGTCACATGAAATAGAAGCTTTTATTTCAGACAGAAGTAGAAACAATTGTTTCCATCATCCAGCAAAGATAAGAAAATATTTCCTACGCCCTTACGGTAGGCTGACCTAATAAAGGGCGGAGGGTCTCACAATTAGGGCCAACCCCCGTTAGCATATCCTACAACAGTCCTGTTTTTGTAGGACTGTCCCCCTTTCTGTATCTTGATAGGGGCAGGGCTTATTTAAATTTGCATAGCCCTGGGCAGTTCTGGATGTTTTAGGGGCAGTCCTGGTCAGACAGATCTTACCATGCCCCAAGATACCGTGGTGATGTTCTGAGGTTTCAGCCCTTTAATTAGTGCCCTGGTCCCTGTGATTTAGAAGTGGAATCTTCTTGGATGTGAGAAGAAACTTTTAAGGTGGATTTCCCCTTTAAATGGGCCCCATGTTATTCTTAAAGAGAACCTGTCATAAAAACAAAAAAACTAAAATAGTGGTCTTTCTTGGTGTGATGTCTTAAAGGGTGACTATACGTTCGACAAACTTCTGACTTGTCATAGTGACATGTCAGATGTTTTGATTGGTGGGGGTCCGAGCACTGAGACCCCCACCAATTGCTAAAACGAAAGAGCAGAATCGCTCATGTGAGCGCCCAGTTGCTTCATTTCTGTTCTGCTTTTTCCGGAAAGCCGATGTATCGGAGTACTGGCCCATAGACTTTCTATTGAGCCTGTACTCCGAAACATTAATTTCTGGAAAAAGCACGAAGACCACCAGACACGAAGCGGCTGAGCGGTCACACAAGCACTTCTGCCTCTTCGTTTTTTGTGATTGGTGGGGGGTCTCAGTGCTCGGACCCCACAAATCAATACTTCTGACATGTCAGAAGTTTGTCGAATGTTTAGTTACCTTTTAACAGTCCTATGTTCTCTCACTGATCAGTTGCCTCCCTCTGCAGCTCCCTCTCCCCTCTCACAGCATGAGGGCGGATTTACACGAACGTGATTTACGTCTGTGCAACCCGCGTGATTTTCACGCGGGTCGCACGGACCTATGCAAGTCTATGGGGCAGTGCAGATTGATTTTTGTGCAGCGTGAGTCCGCTGCGTAAAACTCACGACATGTTCTATATTTGAGCGTTTTTCGCGCATCACGCACCCATTGAAGTCACGGTGAAAAACCGCCTCCTGGGATGACGCTGTAGACCATGTGACCGCTGCAGCAGTCACATGGGATGAAACGTCATGACAGGAGGCCGAGCTGCGCTAAGAATAGAGGATCACGTCACCAGGACTACGGCCGGGGTAAGTCTAAACTTTTTTTTTTCTCATTTGTGATTTTTGCGGCAGAACCGCTGCATTTCCGCAACAGAGGAGCAGCGATTCCACAGAATACATTGACATGCTGCGGCTTAAAAAGCCACACTGCAGGTCAATTTTTTCTGCAGCGTGTGGATGAGATTTGTTCATATCTCATCCACTCTGCTGCGACTGTGATACGCTGCGGATTTTCCACAATAAAATGTGTTGCATAAAATCCGCAGTGTTCATGCCTAGTGTGTTCCTACCCTAAGGCCGGATTCACACAAGCGTGTGCTTTTTGCGTGCGCAAAAACGTGGCGTTTTGCGCATGCAAAAGGTCCATAACAGCTCCGTGTGTCAGCAGCGTATGATGCGCGGCTGCGTGATTTTTGCGCAGCCGCCATCATTATGACACTCTGTTTGTATGTTTGTAGCACGTGGTGCTTTTCTGTTTTCATTCATAGTTTATACGGCTGCGGAAGTGCTGGGCAGGATTTTCATGCACCCATTGACTTCAATGGGTGCGTGATGCGCGAACAATGCACAAATATCGGACATGTCGTGAGTTTTACGCAGCGGACACACGCTGCATGAAACTCACGGACAGTCTGCACGGCCCCATAGACTAACACAGGTCTGTGCGAGGCGCGTGAAAATCACGCACGTTGCACGGATGTATTACACGTTCGTCTGAATAAGCCCTAACAATAAGGCCAAGTTCACAGAGTTTTTGGACCTTGATATTGACTCGGACACTGCGTCAGAATCAGCACCAAACAACTTCCAAAACCGCCTCCCATTGATTTAATCTGAAATCAATGGGAGCCAGTCGCGGAAAAAGTAAAAAGCAGCACGTCCTTTCTTGCCGCGGTTCTGCCTCTGACCTGCCATCGAAATCAATGGGAGGCAGAAAATGCATTTTTCGCTGCGTTTTTTGAATGCTGTCCTCAATCGCCAGGCAAAAAACGCGGCAAGATAGTGTGGGCAGGTCAAAATCTGCCTCAAAATTCGGTGCGCGGTTCCAGCCGGTCGCGGGTGCGCGGGCGGTCGTGCACGCTCGCAAGTGCGCACGTGCGGGAGTTTGCGGTTGCGTGCGATCGGTCGCGCGGGTGGTGTTTGATGGCCCCCATGACATGAGGGGGGCCCGCAGCTCACGACATTCTTTTGGTGAAAAAAACGGGCCCCATTGCAGGGGCCTGTTTTTTTCTACCAAAGGCAAGTCGCGGCAGTTGCCGGGCCCCCCTTTCAATTAGGTTTGGACGGGCCCCTCACATCAGTACCCCTAATACTCCCCTGATGGCGGTCCTGGGTAGCATGATATAGTGCCATTAACAGGCGGTGCCACGATAGGGGGGCCCAGAAAATTTAGCTGTATGGGGCCCTGAAATACCTGATGGCGGCCCTGCGTGCGCAGCCAACAAATCCCTCTTATTCAGGACACAGGTGGAGGTCACAGCAGCTAGATGCTCACCACTGATATGATGTTTGACATCAGAAGATACTATTGGGGGTATTACCCCTTTAAAACAATATGGTGGACAATTGCACAAATAACATCTCCATAATACAATGTTGCAATGGAAAGGATCCTTGCAATCATGGGAACCTGTAGATTATGGGCTAAAAATAAAAACATGCTATGTACGTGGACACTCTCCATAGCACTGCAGGACATTATGGGATTGCTACTGAATTTAAAGGGGAAGCGTTGTAAAAAGTACGCTATATAAGTGAATTGCTCAATTATTGAGATGTCCCGGTTGCTCTTCTATATATACAGTATAACCCAGGCATTGCATTATAGTAATATCTTATTCATATGATGCTCCGGCCAATAACCTTCACTATCTCGTAGTTACTTGACTCCGGGATGTCAGACGGACCTTCCAGCCCGGTCACACTACAGAATTGGATCCCTGACACAAACATTAAATCTAATGATGGGTTAAACAAGACAGAGCGATCCTGAGACATAAATACATTTTTATCTTTATAATAAAGTTCAGTCTTTTAAAAGTCGCTCACCACTTTTTCTAAGTGATATTTATTGATTAGATAAGAGCTCGGCCATTTGTGGTATTTTATTGCTTGACTCATTGCACCAAAGAGGAACACTAACCTGGGTAAACTGGGAGCAAAGAATGTGTGCGGGTTATGGAGAGGAGGTTATACTGCGCTGTGTCAGGGTATGGTCACACCGGCTATTTTCGGGCGTTTTTCGGGCACGAGAATGGCTGAAAAATCGGAAGCAGAACGTCTCCAAACATCTGCCCATTGATTTCAATTAGGAAAAACAGCGTTCTGTTCCGACGCGGCATTTTTTACGCGGCCGTTTTTCAAAACGGGCGTGTAAAAAACAGCCGCGTAAAAGAAGTGCCTGTCATTTCTTCAGCCGTTTTTGGAGCCGTTTTTCATAGACAAACAACTCCAAAAATGGGTGTAAAAAATGCAGCGAAAAACGTGAGTTTGCTTAGAAAACGGCTGAAAATCAGGAGCTGTTTTCCCTTCAAAAACAGCTCCGTATTTTCAGATGTTTTTTTAATAAGCGTGTGAACAATACCCTAACAAGAAGCAAAGGAATAAACCTAATATAATTGCTACTAATGGTGCCCATATCCCTGGTACATTGAGGATGGCAACGGGCAAGAACTAATCATTTAAATGGGAAATGCTGGAGTTTCCCTTTAAATAATATGGTGCATGATTTCCCTTTAGGCTGGGTTCACACGAGCACATTAACGTCCGGAAGTCCCGGACCGAACTCAGTGCAGGGAGCCGGGCTCCTAGCATCATAGTGATGTACGATGCTAGGAGTCCCTGCCTCGCTGCAGGACAACTGTCCCGTACTGTAATCATGTTTTCAGTACGGGACAGTAGTTCCACGGAGGGGCAGGGACTCCTAGCGTCGTACATAACTATGATGCTAGGAGCCCGGCTCCCTGCACTGTGTTCGGTCCGGGACTTCCGGCCGAAATACGTTCCGACCTTTACGGACGTTAATGTGCTCGTGTGAATCCAGCCTAACGGATGTGACCTATTTTGGGCCTTTCTTTTTGGTATGGGTGGGGATGGAAGAAAAAAAAAAAACAATTCTGCCACCATGCGCCATAAATAACGTGTTAACTTTATCTTACAGGTCGTTACAATTATAATACAAAATATGCATTTCTTGTTATTTTTACTACTTTTGTACAATATTTATCTTATTATTATTTATATGGGAAATGGGGTTTATTTATTATTATCTTTTTCTATGGACACTTTTTTCAATAAACTTTTTTTTTTAGTCCCATGAGGGGATGTGAACTTTTGATTCTGTGATCGCTTCTATAGTACAGTATATATAGTACTCTTGCAGTGTATTGTGCCTGTCAGTGTCATAGGTTCATGGCCCTTTTTTTAGACCCCCCCCCCTGCCACGATGGCAACCCATCAACACTATGCAATCCCATTTCTGGGGGCCCCAATGGTGGGACATGCTTTTTCTTGCAGCGGTTCCACCTCTGACTTCCCATTGAAATCAATGGGAGACCGAGAAAGCATTTTTCGTTGCGTTTTTTTGCCTGCGTCAATCAATGGCCAAGGGCAAAAAACACAGCGAAAACCGGGGCAAGAAAGTGCAGGCAGGTCAAAATCTGCCTCAATATTCCTGAAGGAATCTGCCTGCAAAGAAACTCTGTGTGAACAGGGCCTTATATTTCTTCTCAAGCACAGTGAAATGAAGGAGAATAATATAATATTTATGCTACCTTATACTATCCCCAAAATTAGTATGGGAACAGTATACTAATCGGAAGATAGATAGATAGATAGATAGATAGATAGATAGATAGATAGATAGATAGATAGATATGAGATAGATAGATAGATAGATAGATAGATAGATAGATAGATAGATAGATAGATAGATAGATAGAGATAACGCTCACAGACCGTTTTACGCACGTTTTTTTATGCGTGTAAATCTGTCATGCTCGTGTGAATGTAGCCAAAGTAAATGACCATTAGATCTATTGACTATCTGATCGCACTAGTTATGCCGGATCCGTTTTCAAGCCGTTGCGGTTTCAGTATTTTGACGGCAGGAGTAGTGCTGCAGGGTGCGTGACAGAACATGCATATGGCAGATGTGAAGATAACGTAGTGCCGCTCGCTTCTTCAGTACAGTAGTGTCGCTCATCTAGAGTCGGTGACCTGCAGTTACCATAAAGAATTTAGGACGCTCAGAAACGCTGTGATGAGCTCGGTGCCCGACTTCACCCTAATGTTATAAGCCATTACAGATCAGGGGCTCGAAATTGAAGGTCTTGACGGGACATAATGTGTAGCGGCGTCCACACGAGACACAATACATCACCGTGTCCCCTGAAGGTGAGGGAGCCACAACTCAACAGCAATTTGTACCGGGAGGTTTGTACTTTATGGGCCGGTTAGACAGAGCAAGCGGGCGGTAATTTGTTCCTTGTATCAATTTATCTGGAATCACGTACACTGGGGATGGCGGGAGGAGCGATGCGGAGGCAGCTCAGGGCCTCGGGACGCTAATTTACTGCCCGCAGCTATACTGTCAGGAGCGCCGGATGCGGCGCAAAACAAGGAGATGGCTCTGAACCTCGTCTTGTTTTGGTCCCGGTCAAGATCATCTCTGGTGAAAATATTTTTCACATTTTGGAAATGTTGCAAAAAGCAAAGAGAACAAAATAAATAGTTAAAGAGGAACTCCACCTTTAATTATCATCTGATAAGAGACATAGAGACATATGAGGACAGTATCGGTGGTGGCGCAGGTACTGGGACCCTCATCAATTTCCAGAATGTAGGAGTCGCAGCTATTAAAGAACCTGTACCCCTTTGGCTGAGCACCCTGTTCAAGATGTTGCCATTCCCGGAATATGAGGGGGTAGGGGTTGCGATCCTGACAGGAGCCCTATCTTTATCTAGGGACATTGTGGCTAGTCCCGTTATGCCAGGTGTGGTTATATTTGCATAATGCCTGGTGCTGTTGTATGCTTTTTTTTTTTTTATTAGTGAAGGTTCCCTTTAAATGTGGGGGAGGGTCTTTATTTCAAATTCTGTCTGAGAATCGCCATTGATTTCATGCCTGTCTGATAACGACTATTGCAATTTTCCATTTTTTATATTCATCTAAGGCCTCATGCACAAGACCGTAAAAACACCCGTTATTACGTGTCGACCCGAAATAACGGGCACATAGACTTCAGTTGGCCATGTGTACTTTCCCGTTTTCTTACGGGAAGGTGCCCGTGCCGCTGAAAAAGATAGAACATGTTCTATTTTTTTATTTTATGGGCCGTGCTACTATACTTTATAATGGGAGCACGGCTCGGAAAAACGGCCAGCTGCCCGTGCCCGGCGGTGCTCGTAATTACGAGTCGTAATTACGAGCACGGTCGTGTGCATGGGGCCTTACATATCAAAGTTACAAAATGAAGCAACTTTTTAAATAGTCTCAATTATCAATCAATCTACCGTTTTGTGTTGACAGCTCCTAGACAGAGCTATGTGTCTCCATGGTTAGAGACTACAAATAAACCTTGCGTAGTCTGATTCTGCAGTCATGTGTATTGTCTGTAGGATAGCCAAAGAAAGAAGTGGAATAAGACAGGACTGATGGATCAGACTACACAGACATTGTTTGTAGTCTGTAACCATAGAGACACATAGATCTGTAGAAGCTGTATACACCGAATGCTAGGAGATTTTTAATGGGGATTATTTACAAAGTTGCTTCTTATTTTATTTTAGATGCATTGGAGATACAGTATATATGTAAAAAATGGTTGAAAATGATACATTCCCTTTAACAGAATGTCAGTAAGTAATAAACCCTCTATTGACTTTCTAAAAGTTACAGTATATTATAATCCAGCTGCTGCATACACAAATAACTCCGCAGCTGTGTTTGTAAATGGTAAGAAAATATTGCAAGACACAGAATATTCTGGCTATATATACTCTCTGCTGTATCAGGTGCTCATTCAGGACAACCAGCGAAGACGGTTTTAAAAAACGCTGCCGGCGCCATGAAAAGGGTCATCTGCAGATACTGGAAAACAAAAAACCAAAATGATCCAATCGTACTACCCATACATATAAGACAGGGGTCAGGTGAATGATAACTAGGGTCCCTGACCAACATGTACATTTTGTGGAAAGATTAGAGAAAAGCAGCTTTACTGGCGCTGCTTATCCCAAGGGGAAACAAAGGATCGGACATGCTGTACACATACACAGATTGTCACCAAATCCTGTTTGTCAAAAATAAGTTATGGGCATGGCCAGGCAAAGCTCTGATTGTAAACACCATATTAACCTTGAGTCACTTTGCATGAAGTCTTGGCCACATTCACAGGTGGTGGAATTGCTGTTGAATTGCGCTGTGGACAGTCCTCAGTGGAATTCTGCAGCAGCTGTTTTTTTCATTTCTTTCAATACATTTTTAGGAAACTTAGTTCAGACGTTGCAGAAAATAACTGTGGAAATCAGGCAGTGGTGCAGAATTTTCCCTCCGCAGCAGCTCATGACGTTGCGGAGAAGAAGCGGAATTTCACTGCGGATTTCAGCCTTTGCAATGCAAAAACTGAAAACTGCGGCAAGTCCGCTGTGATATCTGCAACGTCTGAATTACCTGTCAAATATGCAAATGTTGCTGCAGATTCGTTGCGTAATTGCCCCAAATCTGCACCAACATTTGCAGTGGAAAAATTCTGCCACGTCTGAACATGGCGTTATACTCCAGTTTCACCCAGAGCTGCATTTAAAATTCTACTGTTTTATAGTGATCACTCAGGTTGCAGAATTATGTGTCACCCTGAATTCTCCTAATGTTTTGTGTCTAGGGCTGCTATGCAGACTTGTGTGTCCATGGAAACAGACTACAAGCAAAGCCTATGTAGTCTGATCCTGCAGTCATACTGTACTTTTTTCTACTTGTCCCCTACTTCTTGCTAATTTACAATTGGTAGTATAACAAGAATTAAGGGGGATGATAAAAGAGAGTATGACCGCAGGATCAGACCACTCAGAGTTTACACATGGAGACACATAGCTCTGCATGGGAGCTGTATACACAAATCAAAATATTTTTTTTCAAGGTTTGCAATGCTGCTTCATTTGTTTTTTTTTTGATGCATGGAACAATAAGGGCATGCCCCCACGTGGCGGTTTTCCTCCGCAACTGTCCGCATCAATACCACACAGAATCTGCGTTGCGGATCTGCCAAAAATGTGCAGTAAATTGATGCGGACTAGCTGCTGCGTATTGTGGTGAAAGTGCTTCCCTTCTCTGTATCAGTGCAGGATAGAGAGAAGGGCCAGCACTTTCCCTAGTGAAAGTAAACGAATTTCATACTTACCGGCCGTTGTCTTGGTGACGCGTCCCTCTTTCGGCATCCAGCCCGACCTCCCTGGATGACGCGGCAGTCCATGTGACCGCTGCAGCCTGTGATTGGCTTGTGATTGGCTGCAGCCTGTGATTGGCCTGTGATTGGCTGCAGCCGTCACTTAGACTGAAACGTCATCCTGGGAAGCCGGACTGGAGACAGAAGCAGGGAGTTCTCGGTAAGTATGAACTTCATTTTTTTTTACAGATACTTGTATATTGGGATCGGTAGTCACTGTCCAGGGTGCAGAAACAGTTACTGCCGATCGCTTAACTCTTTCAGCACCCTGGACAGTGACTATTTACTGACGTCTCCTAGCAACGCTCCCGTAATTACGGGAGCCACATTGACTTCCTCAGTCTGGCTGTAGACCTAGAAATACATAGGTCCAGCCAGAATGAAGAAATGTCATGTCAAAAAAGCAAGACGCATCCGCAGCACACATAACATGTTCATGACAGCTGCGGACTTCATTGCGGAATTTAGAATCTCCATTGAAGTCAATGGAGAACTTCCGCCATGAGTCCGCAACCAGTCCGCCACAGGTCCGCAACATCCATTGTATGCTGCGGACACCAAATTCCGCACCGCAGCCTATGCTACACAGCGGAATTTTACGCATCGTCTACACGAACACTGCTAAATAGAAGTGGAAGGCAATGGAGAAATTCCGCCATGAGTCCGCAACCAGTCCGCCACATCCATTGCATGCTGTGGACACCAAATTCCGCACCGCAGCCTATGCTCCGCAGCGGAATTTTCAGCCTCGTCTAAACGAAGCCTACTAAAAAGAAGTGGAAGGCAATGGAGAAACGGGGCCGCTGCGGATTAACGCTGCGGAGTGTCCGCAGCGGAATTCAAGAGCAATTCCGCCACGTGGGGCTTTGCCCTTAGGGCACGTTCAGACGTGGCAGATTTTTTCCGCTGCAAATGTTGGTGCAGATTTGGGGCAATTACGCAACTAATCTGCAGCAACATTTGCATATTTGACCGGTAATTCAGACGTTGCAGAAAACACAGCGGACTTGCCACAGATTTCAGTTTTTGCATTGCAAAGGCTGAAATCCGCATTGAAATTCCGCTTCTTCTCCGCAACAGACAGTGCATGCTGCGGAGGGAAATTCCGCACCGCAGCCTGATTTCCACAGTTATTTTCTGCAACGTCTGAACTAAGTTTCCTAAAAATGTATAGAAAGAAATATAAAAACGGCTGCTGCAGAATTCAACAGCAATTCCTCCACGTGTGAATGTGCCCTTACGTAGGAAGACACACAGCGTATTCAGGGCGGATACACTGTGTCAAGCTGCGCAGCATATCCGCCCTGAATGCCGTCCATCCGCTGTGGTGTGTTTTTTTGGGTGTAAATCCCGCTGTGTAAATTATCGCACATACTTACCCCCTCCCTCCTCTGGCGTCCGCCCTGGCCTCCCTGGATGACGTTGCAGGCCATGTGACCACTGCAGCCTGTGATTGGCTTCAGCTGTCACATGGCCTGCAAAGTCATCCAGGAAGGCCGGACTGGAGAAGAAGCAGGGAACTCTGGGTAAGTATAACTTTATTTTTTATTTTATTTTGATTTTTGCAGCGGAATCACTGTGATTCCACCGCAAATGTCGCGACACACACCGCTTTATTTCAGGTGTTAGCACCCAAATTCAATGAGAAAACCCACAACAGTTTTAGCAGCGATTCCGCTTCATTACTTGACATGCCGCAGTTGAGGAAACCACACCGCAGGTCAATTTTTGTGCGTTTTTTTCAGCTGCATTTTTCCGCAGTGTTGGGACGAGATCACCCACACTGCTGCTACTGTAATACACTGCGGATTTACCGCACTTAATCTTTTGCCGAAAATTCGCAGTGTTTACGCTGTGTGTGTTCCTAAAATGGTTGCAAAAATAATTTTGGATGCAGCTCTGGATGTGACTGGAGTATGAGAGGATATTCATATGTGCAGTTTTGTGTAAGATTTTGGATTGAGCCCCCAGGAACTGTCAGATTGCCGGGCCGCTCTAAAAAATATCACAGCTGAATCACTGCAGGAAAAAAGAGTCCGTAAAGACGTGGACATCTCCCGGGATGCTGGAACTTGATTACTGCCCTCAGCATAAAACTTGCCATTCTTTAATTTTTTCTTAACCCAAAATTGCTTTCCAGGAACCCTGGGCCCATGGGGCCGCCGATGACTCTGATTCTTTTGGAGATGCTCTGGAGAACTCTAAGTCAACCCCGGCCTCGTCTTCTCCTTCCTTGTGTGTTACCACTGCCTTGATAGCGGCGTCTCAGCGGATTCTCACCGCCCCAGGCTCCTACATGGGTTTAATATCCGTTTAACATGCAATAACTACCAGTCGTGTCCTGCAATTTAGTGAATTTGCCGGCAGAAGTAATTATTCAGCATCTTTCCAGCCAGTCAGCAAATCTTTATTTTATTGAATGTTACATGGGAAATTTACAGTTTGGAATGCGGGAAAATCGTTGTCAGATGAAAAATGATAATAATGTCCAACCCAATGTGTCATTATATTACTCGCTGTGGTGATGAACTGGACACACATATTAGAGTCTTGCCGGAGCTTACAACTCACTGGCAGCCAATGTTATAGGAGTGAAGCTGAAAGAGGGTTTGAAAATTTGGAACACAAGATGTTCAGGAGAAAAGTTACAAATCTGTGATCGCTTTGTTTTGACTGTAACAGAATAGAAATATTGATCTGGTCCTCAATGGTCAGTGCACAGCAGGATTCACAAGGATTTCCATTCAGGCACCGGGCAATATAATCTAAATGGATACAGAATGACTATTATAACTGACCATGGTGTTAAGCTATGGTACAGAGTACTTAAGGTCATTGAGCAGTATTATAGTAGTTATAGTCTTGTATATAGGAGCAGTATTATAGTAGGTATATTCTTGTATATAGGAGCAGTATTATAGTAGTTATATTCTTGTATATAGGGGCAGTATTATAGTAGTTATAGTCTTGTATATAGGAGCAGTATTATAGTAGTTATATTCTTGTATATAGGAGCAGTATTATAGTAGTTATATTCTTGTATATAGGGGCAGTATTATAGTAGTTATATTCTTGTATATCGGGAGCAGTATTATAGTAGTTATATTCTTGTATATAGGGGCAGTATTATAGTAGTTATATTCTTGTATATAGGGTGCACTATTATAGTAGTTATATTCTTGTATATAGGAGCAGTATTATAGTAGTTATATTCTTGTATATAGGGGCAGTATTATAGTAGTTATATTCTTGTATATAGGGGGCAGTATTATAGTAGTTATATTCTTGTATATAGGGGCAGTATTATAGTAGTTATATTCTTGTATATAGGGGCAGTATTATAGTAGTTATATTCTTCTATATAGGGGCAGTATTATAGTAGTTATATTCTTGTATATAGGGGCAGTATTATAGTAGTTATATTCTTATATATAGGGGGCAGTATTATAGTAGTTATATTCTTGTATATAGGGGGCAGTATTATAGTAGTTATATTCTTGTACATAGGGGGCAGTAGTATAGTAGTTATATTCTTGTATATAGGGGGCAGTATTATAGTAGTTATATTCTTGTATATAGGGGGCAGTATTATAGTAGTTATATTCTTGTATATAGGGGGCAGTATTATAGTAGTTATATTCTTGTATATAGGGGGCAGTATTATAGTAGTTATATTCTTGTACATAGGGGGCAGTATTATAGTAGTTATATTCTTGTATATAGGGGGCAGTATTATAGTAGTTATATTCTTGTACATAGGGGGCAGTAGTATAGTAGTTATATTCTTGTATATAGGGGCAGTATTATAGTAGTTATATTCTTGTATATAGGGGCAGTATTATAGTAGTTATATTCTTGTATATAGGGGCAGTATTATAGTAGTTATATTCTTGTATATAGGGGCAGTATTATAGTAGTTATATTCTTGTATATAGGGGCAGTATTATAGTAATTATATTCTTGTATATAGGGGGCAGTATTATAGTAGTTATATTCTTGTATATAGGGGCAGTATTATAGTAGTTATATTCCTATATATAGGAGGCAGTATTATAGTAGTTATATTCTTGTATATAGGGGGCAGTATTATAGTAGTTATATTCTTGTATATAGGGGCAGTATTATAGTAGTTATATTCTTATATATAGGAGGCAGTATTATAGTAGTTATATTTTTGTACATAGGGGGTAGTATTATAGTAGTTATATTCTTGTATATAGGGGTAGTATTATAGTAGTTATATTTTTGTATATAGGGGCAGTATTATAGTAGTTATAGTCTTGTATATAGGAGCAGTATTATAGTAGATATATTCTTGTATATAGGAGCAGTATTATAGTAGTTATATTCTTGTATATAGGGGGCAGTATTATAGTAGTTATATTCTTGTATATAGGGGGCAGAATTATAGTAGTTATATTCTTGTACATAGGGGGCAGTAATATAGTAGTTATATTCTTGTATATAGGGGCAGTATTATAGTAGTTATATTCTTGTATATAGGGGCAGTATTATAGTAGTTATATTCTTGTATATAGGGGCAGTATTATAGTAGTTATATTCTTGTATATAGGGGGCAGTATTATAGTAGTTATATTCTTGTATATAGGGGGCAGTATTATAGTAGTTATATTCTTGTACATAGGGGGCAGTATTATAGTAGTTATATTCTTGTATATAGGGGCAGTATTATAGTAGTTATATTCTTGTATATAGGGGCAGTATTATAGTAGTTATATTCTTGTATATAGGGGCAGTATTATAGTAGTTATAGTCTTGTATATAGGGGCAGTATTATAGTAGTTATATTCTTGTATATAGGGCTAGAGTTATAGTAGTTATATTCTTGTACATAGAGGGTAGTATTATAGTAGTTATATTCTTGTATATAGAGGGCAGTATTATAGTAATTATATTCTTGTATATAGGGGGCAGTATTATAGTAGTTATATTCTTGTATATAGAGGGCAGTATTATTGTAGTTATATTCTTCTATATAGGGGTCAGTATTATAGTAGTTATATTCTTGTATATAGGGGCAGTATTATAGTAGTTATATTCTTGTATATAGAGGGCAGTATTATAGTAGTTATATTCTTGTATATAGAGGGCAGTATTATAGTAGTTATATTCTTGTATATAGGGACAGTATTATAGTAGTTATATTCTTGTATATAGGGGTCAGTATTATTGTAGTTATATTCTTGTATATAGGGGTCAGTATTATAGTAGTTATATTCTTGTATATAGGGGTCAGTATTATAGTAGTTATATTCTTGTATATAGGGACAGTATTATAGTAGTTATATTCTTGTATATAGGGGTCAGTATTATAGTAGTTATAGTCTTGTATATAGGAGCAGTATTATAGTAGTTATATTCTTGTATATAGGGGCAGTATTATAGTAGTTATATTCTTGTATATAGAGGGCAGTATTATAGCAGTTATATTCTTGTATATAGAGGGCAGTATTATAGTAGTTATATTCTTGTATATAGGGGCAGTATTATAGTAGTTATATTCTTGTATATAGAGGGCAGTATTATAGTAGTTATATTCTTGTATATAGAGGGCAGTATTATAGTAGTTATATTCTTGTATATAGAGGGCAGTATTATAGTAATTATATTCTTGTACATAGGGGCAGTATTACAGTAGTTATATTCTTGTATATAGGGGCAGTATTATAGTAGTTATATTCTTGAATATAGGGACAGTATTATAGTAGTTATATTCTTGTATATAGGGGGCAGTATTATAGTAATTATATTCTTGTATATAGGGGGCAGTATTATAGTAATTATATTCTTGTATATAGAGGGCAGTATTATAGTAGTTATATTCTTGTATATAGAGGGCAGTATTATAGTAATTATATTCTTGTACATAGGGGCAGTATTACAGTAGTTATATTCTTGTATATAGGGGCAGTATTATAGTAGTTATATTCTTGTATATAGGGGGCAGTATTATAGTAGTTATATTCTTGTACATAGGGGGCAGTATTATAGTAGTTATATTCTTGTACATAGGAGCAGTATTATAGTAGTTATATTCTTGAATATAGGAGCAGTATTATAGTAGTTATATTCTTGTATATAGAGGACAGTATTATAGTAGTTATATTCTTGTATATAGGGGGCAGTATTATAGTAGTTATATTCTTGTATATAGGGGCAGTATTGTAGTAGTTATATTCTTGTACATAGGGGGCAGTATTATAGTAGTTATATTCTTGTATATAGGGGCAGTATTATAGTAGTTATATTCTTGTATATAGGGGCAGTATTATAGTAGTTATATTCTATGTATATAGGGGCAGTATTATAGTAGTTATATTCTTGTATATAGGGGGCAGTATTATAGTAGTTATATTCTTGTATATAGGGGGCAGTATTATAGTAGTTATATTCTTGTATATAGAGGACAGTATTATAGTAGTTATATTCTTGTATATAGGGGGCAGTATTATAGTACTTATATTCTTGTATATAGGGGCAGTATTGTAGTAGTTATATTCTTGTACATAGGGGGCAGTATTATAGTAGTTATATTCTTGTATATAGGGGCAGTATTATAGTAGTTATATTCTATGTATATAGGGGCAGTATTATAGTAGTTATATTCTTGTATATAGGGGGCAGTATTATAGTAGTTATATTCTTGTATATAGGGGCAGTATTATAGTAGTTATATTCTATGTATATAGGGGCAGTATTATAGTAGTTATATTCTAGTATATAGGGGCAGTATTATAGTCGTTATATTCCTGTATATAGGAGCAGTATTATAGTAGTTATATTCTTGTATATAGGAGCAGTATTATAGTAGTTATATTCTTGTATATAGGGGCAGTATTATAGTAGTTATATTCTTGTATATAGGAGCAGTATTATAGTAGTTATATTCTTGTATATAGGGGGCAGTATTATAGTAGTTATATTCTTGTATATAGGGGCAGTATTAGGGCGGGTTCACACATAGCGGAATTTCACTTAAATTCCGCTGCGGACACTCCGCAGCGTTAATCCGCAGCGGAGCCGTTTCTCCATTGACTTTCACTTTCATTTAGCAGTGTTCGTTTACACGATGCGTACAATTCCGCTGCGGAGCATAGGCTGCGGAGCGGAATTTGGTGTCCGCAGCATGCTCTGTCTGTTGCGGAGCAGTGGCGGACTGGTTGCGGACTCATGGCGGAATTTCTCCATTGACTTCAATGGAGAGTCAAAATTCCGCAATGAAGTCCGCAGATCTTATGTGTGCTGCGGAGCGTATTGTTTTTACTACCATGACATTTCTTCATTCTGGCTGGACCTATGTATTTCTAGGTCTACAGCCAGACTGAGGAAGTCAATGGGGCTCTCGTAATGACGGGAGCGTTGCTAGGAGACGTCTGTAAATAGTCACTGTCCAGGGTGCTGAAAGAGTTACGCGATCGGCAGTAACTGTTTCTGCACCCGGGACAGTGACTACCGATCTCAATATACATGTATCTGTAAAAAAAAATATAAGTTCATACTTACCGAGAACTCCCTGCGTCTGTCTCCAGTCCGGCCTCCCAGGATGACGTTTCAGTGTAAGTGACGGCTGCAGCCAATCACAGGCCAAGCACAGGCTGCAGCGGTCACATGGACTGGAGCGTCATCCAGGGAGGTCGGGCCGGATGCCGAAAGAGGGACGCGTCACCAAGACAACGGGCGGTAAGTATGAATTTCTTTGACTTTCACTAGGGAAAGTGCTGTCCCTTCTCTCTATCCTGCACTGAATAGGGAGAAGAGAAGCACTTTTCCTGCAGTCCGCAGCGGCCAGTCCGCATCAATTTTCTGCACATTTTGTGCAGATCCGCTGCAGAATCTGCAACGCAGATTCTGTGCGGCATTGATGCGGACAGTTGCGGAGGAATTCCGCCATGTGTGGTCATGCCCTTATAGTGGTTATATTCTATGTATATAGGGGGCAGTATTATAGTAGTTATATTCTTGTATATAGGGGGCAGTATTATAGTAGTTATTTTCTTGCCTATAGCGGGCAGTATTATAGTAGTTACAATGAGCACAGGAGAACAATCCTACCAATCAAAAGCTTTTATTTTTGCATTTATAGGGAACATTTACTGTATAAATGATATTAATCTCAACTGTGACTGTAGTGACATTTCTATGTCTCATCAATTTTTGAGAGATTTTATTTGCATCCTGAGAATTCTGCCCCGTATGTTGTAAAACCCAATGGAAATACTGGGGTTAGGGTGCATAGGCGGCAGTTGCACCTGGACCTTGGTATCTTGTGGGGGGGGGGGGGTAAAGGCCCCTTTCCGACATAAGAAGATACTAGTAACAAAAATGGCACATGCTAGGTGGGGGCTTTATTACAGATTTTGCATTGGGCTTCAAGTGACTGTTTTTGGGGTGGCTGTATTTATATACAGTTGTGCTTCCCTATAAACCATAATGTACAAACATTTGTTTTCAGTTTCTGGTCCTTCCCTTAGAAATAAGAATGATGCAGTAAATGAAAGGTTGGACACGTTTCTTCCCTTCTCAGACCTCCATGATTAATTCACTTGTTTGCTTCTCCCTCAGTGAAAAAACACACGTAAAGAATGAATAAAACAGGTGAAATAACTGCGCACGGGAAGCGCAGGAGGGGGCAAGATTTGGGAGTAACAAGATGAAACACATCGAGGCTGGACAAGTGGATTGATTGAGCCTGGGCAACAGTTAACCCTTCGCGTCTAAGGCATGCCAATGATGCAGAGCTTTGCATTAGGCCTTCCTGCAGCTGAGGGGGGGGGGGGGTCAATGGTAAGACATAGGAGAGGAGAGTGACAGCTCCAGATCTCTTTTCTATAGCCCACTTAGCCGTGGCGGCAATAAAGCTGTCTTTGTGATTAGTTGGGACACCACCTGAAGATTTTCTCCCTCTATAGAGGAGTAGACATTTCCATGGCACGCTATCTCTCTTGATCTGTGTTTGTAAATTGCTTGGCTATTCTCTTATTGATCGTCAGCATCCCAAGGCTCTTTTTTAAGAACATTAGACAGCGCAATCACATGATGTCCTGACCGTCGCGGCAACGTGGACATCTATACTGCTGGGGACATCTCTGGTCGATATCTACCCCTACCCCTTCTCAAGAAAATACATAGTACTATGCAGAACTAAGGGGTTAATTGAGGTTTTATGACCCCCCCCCAAATGTTGTTTACTCAGAGGGTTAAATATACATAGCTTTCCAATTCGCCGTCATTCACCCAGCTTCCTAGTGTGTACAGCGCCAAGTGAAGTCACGTGACCACTGCTGCCAATAGTGGTTACAGTGGTGATATGTCATTCGTAGTGATTTTTAGGGGTCCTTGGACTGAATTGTTAGCATCATTTTAATATTAGGTCCAAAATTCTGTGATTCATTTCTTAATTTATCTTTATAGCAGTCAGAGATCTGTTTTTCTCATACAGAGCTCCAAATCCCCTGAATGATAAAATTCTGTCTGCTTGCATCCACCACTAGGGGGAGCAAAGAAACTTACTGTATACAGATTTAATAATAATAAGTTCACTGGGAAACAGATCTGTAAGCAGGGAGCTCCCCCTAGTGGTGGCTGCAGGCAGCTAGAAATGTACAAGTGAACTTTATGGCTGTGTGAAGTGTAGCAGGAGATATGTATAAAAAAAAGTGGGACTCCGACCCTTATAACGATATAATATGAGATTAGTCAGCACAGAATTTTGAACCTAAAAACAAGATAGTGTTCAAAGTTGGAGTTACACTTTAAAGTCAGAGCAACTGATGATAAGAAAAAATCACCTAAATTAGGCGCCATAATGCAAAGCCGGATCCATCACATTGACTGACAATGGGGTCTGTCAGGTGCTGAGATTCTGCGACAGATCCTCCAATGCAGATGTGAACATAGCCTTACACAAACCTCACAGGATACAATGGTTCTAAACTTACATTTGTTACAAAGTTACATATTCCTTTTAACCCTCTACGTACTAGGTGGATTACAGTAATGTGTCCCATAACCCAGGATTTCTAGGTGTAGAATAGTCCCCAGGACACATAGAATTAATTTGTGTCCCCAGTACAGAATAAAATCCCTATTTTCTTTGGTTTTGCTAGTCAATGCTATTTCTGGCTGAGATGCGTAAACACCTTCTGTTTTCTAACACGTCCCCACCACTACGCTGAAATTCCCTGGAGTTTATCGTATCTACATCAGGAACGTAGGAGACATCTAAGCACCTGTAATGGTTCCCAGGAATCTTGGCTAAAGATATACAATATCTGTTCTTCTGTAAGGTAGAGGCTACAGGTAAGCTAGTGGGCGTATTTGCAAATGCACATATTAATTAACACCTAAAGTGCTGGTTAGTAAAGGGTAATAACAGGAGATAAAATAGAAGTGCCAAGAACTCTTAGTGTTTCTGAACGGCCAAGAGGGCACAACCAAACCTCCCAACTTTCAAGCATTGCAAAGAGGGACAACCAATGCGGCGCGCATTGCGTGTCGTGGCAATTTTTTTTCTCCTGTTAAACCACACCTTTAATCCAGCCCAATCCTTGCCCATACACACCTGGTTTAGCCCACACAGTACCATGCTCCGATAGTGCCACCATACAGTATAATGCCCCAATAACTGCCCCCATGCAGTATAATGCTCCCATAGATGTACCCATAAAGTATAAAGCCAACACAGATGCCCCATACAGTATAATGCCCAAATAAATTTCCATATACAGCATAATGCCCCAACTTGCCCCATACAGTATAATGCCCCCTTAGCTGCCCCGATACAGTAGAATGCCCATACAGATGCCCCCATACAGTATAATGTCCCCATAGCTGCCCCATACAGTATAATGTCCCCATAGCTGCCCTTATAGAATATAATGCCCCATAGCTGCCCCATACAATGTAATGCCCCCACAGCTGCCCCATACAGTATAATTCCCCCACAGTTGCTCTTTTACAGTATAATGCCTCCTTAGCTGCCACCATAAAATATAATGCCCCCACAGCTGCCCCATTGAGTATAATGCCCCTATAGCTTCCCCCATACAGTATAATGCCCCCTTAACTGCCCAATACAGTGTAATGCCTCATAGCTGCCATCATACAGTATAATGCCGCCTTAGCTGCCCCCATACAGTAAAGCTGCCCACATACTAGTTGCCCCTAGGGCCAGTGCCCACATTGTGTGCTAGTGCCCATGTAGATAGTGCCACAGTGCCCATGTAGTCAGTGCCACACAGTGCCCATGTAGATAGCGCCAGAGTGTCCCCATGTAGATAGTGCCACAGTGCCCATGTAGATAGTGCCACCCCCCTGTAGATAGCGCTACAGCCTGTAGCCATTGGGAATTCTGTGGCAGGGGATACCACTCCAGGAGGAGCCACTGACATCAGTGTCCATATATGGACAGTGACATCAGGGCTTCCCTCTAGGAGCGGAATCCCCAGCCAGAGCGTCAGCAACGCTCTGACAGGGAATTCTTCCCCTGGAAGAGCCACTGACGTCATTGTTCACAAATGGACACTGACGTCAAGGGCTTCCCCAGGTTCAGTGCTTAAAGTAGTGCTGAGCCCAGGGAGTCCTCAGTACTAATGCTGAAGCAAGGACTGCAAAACACCCCCATGTTCTGTCTTCAGTGCCGCCGCTCATTAGTGCAGCGCCGGCCACATCAGCTCATGCTGACCGCGTGCACACTTATCAGGAGCGGGGTAATGGTTGTATTACAGCCGCAACCCGATCTAACGGCAGAGATCAGAGAAACCTCTCACCTCCGCCGCTATTCCCTTGAATGTTGCAATCAAAGCTGACCACCACCGCAGCATTCAAGGGGTAAATGGGAAGATCACAGGAGCTCCCTATGACACGATTGAGGGACATACCATATATGGGCAGACAGCCCAGCGTCCATTGAACGATCCAGGGCTGACTGACCATATTTCCTGTTGTTAGGGCATATTAAGGTATGTCCTAACAACTGCCTGTGTACTATCCGTATATAGATATATGCCAGTGCATTACAATTAGTATATAGATATATGCCAGTACATTTAAGCTAAGAAAATAAAAAAGTAAAAACAAAGTAATGTTAAATTAAAAAAATACACATACACATTTTTACAATAAACATTAAAATAAGTCTCAATACACATTCTGTATTGGCGCGGCCGTAATAACCACAACAAATTATTTGCGTCATTTATGATGTGTACGCTATAAAAAAAATAACATAAAAACGTCTTTCTTTCACTTATTAATGTAAGGCACGACGTATGATGCAAGAAAGCCTTTGGGTATGTTCACACGCAGTGACCAGAAACGTCTGAAAATACGGAGCTGTTTTCAGGCAAAAACAGCTCCTGATTTTCAAAAGTTTTTGTAGCAACTCGCGTTTTTCACGGTCGTTTTTGGAGCTGTTTTTCAATGGAGTCAATGAAAAACGCCTCCAAAAATGTCCCAAGAAGTGACCTGCACTTCTTTTGACGAGCCGTCATTTTACGCGCCTTATTTTGACAGCGACGCGTAAAATAAAGGCTAGTGGGAACAGAACATCGTAAATCTCATTGCAAGCAATGGGCAGATGTTTGTAGGCGTAATAGAGCCGTTTTTTTCATGCGTAATTCGAGGCGTAAAATGCCCGAATTACGTCTGAAACCACTGCGTGTGAACATAGCCTTTCTATGGAACATATCTGTGAACTGCTCGGAGATCCGCTTGAACAGCTCCTGGATTGCAGTGCTTGTTACCGATGAATTTTGAACGTGCCTCACATTAATAGTAATTGATTGACTGAGAAACATGATGGGGTTAATTACTATTAATGTGAGGCACGTTCAAAATTCATAACATCACGCGCCTCACATCAGAAAATGGAAGAACTTATTTTTTTTTTATTACTGTTGCCAAAGTATCGTTTTGGTATCGAAAATCCCAATACTACACAAAGTATCGGTATCGAAGTGCAAATTCTGGTATCGTGACAACCCTAGTCGGTAGGGGCTTGGAGCGGGCTCAAGGGTTGAGCCCGTTCCATACACCACGGGTGTCGGCTGTATATAGTCCAGTCACATAACAGGAGTATGAAGTTTCTGAAGTTTGGAATATTCTGCTATAAGTATTAGTTGTCTTTGCAGTATATTTTGTATTATTTTAATGTAACGAGAATATGTTTCTATATTCAGCATGACCTCTGTATATTTTGTATAGTGTCATTTTGCCATGATCCGGATTTCATGGAAGCTTCTCTGCACCAAAAGTTCCACACTCATGGATATCACACATGAATTTTTGCTACTTGGTAAGAAGCTCAGGCATCTATAGCGACTACCAATTGTCTGTATGACTGTCACTCTCTGAGCCTGACCGACTGTCACTCTCTGAGCCTGACCGACTGTCACTCTCTGAGCCTGACCGACTGTCACTCTCTGAGCCTGACCGACTGTCACTCTCTGAGCCTCACCGACTGTCACTCTCTGAGCCTGACGGACTGTCACTCTCTGAGCCTGACCGACTGTCACTCTCTGAGCCTGACCGACTGTCACTCTCTGAGCCTGACCGACTGTCACTCTCTGAGCCTGACCGACTGTCACTCTCTGAGCCTGACCGACTCCAACATTGACGGAAAGAACAACTAGCAACTACATCTCAAGAAAAGAAACATCATTGCCCATTGTTTATTGACAGCTGCACGCTGCCATCCAGCCCCGCATTGAGCGTCCTGGCTGTATCCAAGTTACAAATCAGCTGATCCAAGTCGGCGTCCTGCATCTTGTGCTGCTCAGGCGCATGTATGTGGGACGGCCGTTCAGAATCCTTACCACCTGAATGCCCACGCGCACTATGCAAACCGCAACCATCGCTCCTGGACCTTTTCCAACACTGCAGCCATGCACTAAGGTCTCTTGCAAGCGACCGTTGTGCCACTCGGGGCGTTTTTTGACGGCATCCAAGTGGCACCCAATAGTCTTCATGGACCCATTCACTTTAGCGGGTGAATCCGGTCCATGAAGAATAGTCCGAGTCTCCGATCTGAGGAAAGATAGAACATGTCCTATCTTTCCTCGAATCACTGATGGGACTCGGACGGCGCACACGGTCGTGGGCATGAGGCGTAAACGATTCACGGAGGAATCACATCTATAACACCGGGACTGGGGAGAAGCGCTTTTGCGCTACTTTGTTGCATACTTAAACCACTATTGGGGTTGACACAATTTCCAGTGCGCAATATTCTATACTACAAATATATTGTGGGTATTCGTGTGCTTTTATATACATTGTCAAATGCCATTTTTGTTAATTGATTAAATTTTTTGTGCGTATTTTCAATTTCTGTTGGATATTGAAATCGCCAGTGCCACTCGCACACACAACCATCACAGGGCTAATAGGGAGTCGCCCGCCATTTGACAACTAAGTCCACTAAAGAAATATAAACTGGAAAATACAAAAATAAACATAATTGGCATCAATGCGTCCGTAAAAAGTCTGAACTTTTAAAATATAATATTATTCATCCCACAGGGTGAACACTGTTAAAAAACATAAATTAAAAAAATGCTTTTTTTTGTCACCTTAAGAAAAGAAGGAAAAGAAAGCAACACAAAACCAATTTTTTTTTGTTTGTAAAAGTAGTAAATTATAAAAATAACTATTATAAAAAAGATTATATAAATTTGCTTTTGCCGTAATCGTATTCACCCGCAGAATAAAGTTAACATATCATTTTTAGCACATGCTGTAAAAAGAACGAAACCAAAGAAACAATGGAGGAATCAGTGAATAGGTGATAAATCTTTCTGACCAGAATACCCATTGAGGGGCTCTTATACATGGGAAGATAATCTGGCCATTAAACGAGCGCTGACTATTTCCGTAACTCCCGACCACTGAACCAAGAAGTGATCGGGAGGCAGCGGAGCCGACTAAGCTAGAATGGGGTTTAGGATGTTTCGTTATAGAGATAGGTGGAACCCGCATCTATCCGACTTCTATAGCATATGCTGTGGATATACCATAAATGTCCAAGATGGGAAAACCTCCATAAGTCCTATTAGTTCTCTTTATCACCTGAAAACCATAGAGAAAATGTAAGGCTTCGTTCACATTTGCGTCGGGAATCTGTTCATGGGTTCCATTGGAGCTTTCCGTCAGGGGAACGCATGAACGGAATCCAAACTAAAACAAACGGAAACCATAGGTTACCGTTTGCATCACCATTGATTTTAGTGTTGACGGATCCGGTGCAAATGGTTTCCGTTTCTCACCGTTGTGTAAGGGTTCAGTCGTTTTGACGGAATGAATAGCGCAGTCGACCACGGTATTTGTTCTGTCAAAGCGACGGAACCCTTAAACAACGGTGACAAACGGAAACCATTTGCACCGGATCCGTCACCGTTGAAGTCAATGGTGATGCAAACAGAAACCTAAGGTTCCCGTTTTTCAGTTTGGATTCCATTCATGATGGAAAGCGCCAACGGAACCCATGAACGGAGTCCCGACGCAGATGTGGACGACGTCTTAGATGGCCTGATAAAGACTAGGTACAGAGAGAACCTGCACTATGATATTGTGTATGCGTTATCTTCTTTCCCTACTACTTCGAGCCCAACCGCCCTACACGTTTTCCATCTTTTAATTCCTATGCTGTGGCTCATCGGGGGCCAGGAGAGGATTTACCAACCTCCGATGTACCATCTGTTATATGTTACTGATGATCCCAATTTGTGGCAGGTGGCAGGGAAACTACCTATAAGGTGCCCATACTCAGTGAACAAATGATGTCCAAATTTGAAGATTTTGTAGGGATCGGTAAACTATCCCCATGTATGGGCATCTGCCAACTCTACCCCAGGTAAAGAAGGATCGGGATGTTGGATTTCAACATGGCGGATCCTTTGTTCTCAGGGGAGATGAGGCGTCTGGCAGCAGCTTATTCTTCTCGCCCCATAAACGCCACGTATGCATGTTTATGGAAGAGTCAGGAGAAATAACAAGCGTACGGCCGGCCGATACTTATTTTATGTTTTTGGCTCCCTTTTGACTTGTGTATATACCTCCATTATCTATATCGGTCTTATCCTCACGCTATCTCTCGGACTGAGATTAATTAAAAAAAACGATTACTGGTCATGAGAGGGTTAAAGCACTTAATCCCCTTGTTAAGGAACGGATTTGAAATTCGTAGCCCCGTTGTCTCCCCCTCCCACCGCTGCTGTCACGCTGGCAAACTAATTAAAGAACAATTAGTTTTTCTGCCTGAGATTTTTTTTCTTCCTCCTTTTTGAGTTTAATGTGAGCACTTAAAGTCAATCTATGAAATAGAGAGGGGGAGGATTTACATTCCCCCACAACTTAAATAACCTGCGCTCACATTTTACTTCTGCCTTTGTGTGCGTTACACGGTCTTTGCACAAAGTACTATGCGCTGTATTGATCCGACAGAAAAGAACAGTTATTGGAGTTTGTGATACTTTATAACAGAGCGAGAACAGAGCTTTTCATGTACAGTCTATGGTTTACACACAATGGTCTTACAGGCAGCGCTGGCAAATGGAGATATTGGCAGGACATCCGCACCGGGCCCATGAAACGAGGAATTTGGATTACATGGAAAGGTGCGCCCTTCAATGTGATTAAAGTTGGTTCGTGTGATTTATTACAAACTAAATGGTAATAATATAATCAGCAAAGGCAGAGTTCTCACATAGTCGTTGCGGAGTTACTGACAATACTAGTCCTTCTCAATGAATTAGAATATCAACAAAAAGTTAATTTATTTTAGTAATTCAATTCAAAAAGTGTCTCTGATATATTCTATGGATTCATTACACACAGAGGGATCTATTTCCAGCATTTTTTTTAATGTTGATTATTATGGGAACAGTTACTGAAAACCCAAAATTTAGTCTATCAGAAAATTAGAATATTATATAAGCCCAATTTAAAAAATTATTTTTAATACCGAAATGTTGTCCTACTGAAAAGTATGTCCAGTATCTGCCCTCAATACTTGGTCGGGGCTCCGACTCTGCATGAATTACTGCATCAATGCGGCGTGGCATGAAGGCGATCAGCCTGTGGCATTGCTGAGGTGTTATCAATGCGGCGTGGCATGGAGGCGATCAGCCTGTGGCATTGCTGAGATGTTATCAATGCGGCGTGGCATGGAGGCGATCAGCCTGTGGCACTGCTGAGGGGTTCTCAATGCGGCGTGGCATGGAGGCGATCAGCCTGTGGCACTGCTGAGGTGTTATCAATGCGGCGTGGCATGGAGGAGATCAGTCTGTGGCACTGCTGAGGTGTTATCAATGCGGCGTGGCATGGAGGAGATCAGTCTGTGGCACTGCTGAGGTGTTATCAATGCGGCGTGGCATGGAAGCGATCAGCCTGAGGCACTGCTGAGGTGTTATCAATGCGGCGTGGCATGGAGGCGATCAGCCTCTGGCACTGCTGAGGTGTTATCAATGCGGCGTGGCATGGAGGCGATCAGCCTGAGGCACTGCTGAAGTGTTATCAATGCGGCGTGGCATGGAGGCGGTCAGCCTGAGGCACTGCTGAGGTGTTATCAATGCGGCGTGGCATGGAGGCGATCAGCCTGTGGCGCTGCTGAGGTGTTATCAATGCGGCGTGGCATGGAGGCGATCAGCCTGAGGCACTGCTGAGGTGTTATCAATGCGGCGTGGCATGGAGGCGATCAGCCTGTGGCACTGCTGTGGTGTTATCAATGCGGTGTGGCATGGAGGCGATCAGCCTGTAGCACTGCTGAGGTGTTATCAATGTGGTGTGGCATGGAGGCCATCAGCCTGAGGCACTGCTGAGGTGTTATCAATGCGGCGTGGCATGGAGGCGATCAGCCTGTGGCACTGCTGTGGTGTTATCAATGCGGCGTGGCATGGAGGCGATCAGCCTGTGGCACTGCTGAGGTGTTATCAATGTGGTGTGGCATGGAGGTGATCAGCCTGTGGCACTGCTGAGGTGTTATCAATGTGGTGTGGCATGGGGGTGATCAGCCTGTGGCACTGCTGAGGTGTTATCAATGCGGCGTGGCATGGAGGTGATCAGCCTGTGGCACTGCTGAGGTGTTATCAATGCGGCGTGGCATGGAGGTTATCAGCCTGTGGCACTGCTGAGGTGTTATAGAAGCCCAGGTTGCTTTGATATCGGTCTTCAGCTCGTCTGCATTGTTGGGTCTGGTGTCTCATCTTCCTCTTGACAATACCCTATAGATTCTCTTTGGGGTTTAGGTCGGGCGAGTTTTCTGGCCAATCAAGCGCAGTGACACTGTGGTTATTACACCAGGTATTGGTACTGTTGGCAGGGTGGGCAGGTGCCAAGTCCTGCTGGAAAATGAAATCATCGTATCCATAAAGCTCGTCAGCAGATGGAAGCCTGAAGTGCTGGGAAATGTCCTGCTAGACGCTGCGCTGACTCCGGACTTGATATAACACAGTGGAACGACACCAGCAGATGACACGGCCCCCAAACCATCTCTGACTGTGGAAACTTCACACTGGACCGCAAGACACTTGGATTGATGCCTCTCCACTCATCCTCCAGACTCTGGGACCGAGATTTCCAAAATGAAATGCAAAATTTACTTTCATCTGAAAACAGGATTTTGGACACTGAGCCACAGATCAGTCCTTGTAAAGCCTTAGGAAACCTTTGCAGGTGTTTTGTGTTGATTTGCTGATTAGAGTGTCACACCAGGAGGCTACGATCTTCAACTTTTATGCAATATTCTAGTTTTCTGAGAGACTAAATTTTGGGTTTTCAGTAACTGTTCCCATAATCATCAACATTAAAAGAAAAAAAATGCTGGAAATAGATCCCTCTGTGTGTAATGAATCTATAGAATATATGAGTTTCACTTTTTGAATTGAATTACTGAAATTTATTTTGTGATGATATTCTAATTCATTGAGAAGAACTAGAATATTACTGCTTAATATACTGGTTACAGTCACACCAAAGGAAGGTAAAACCTAGTGCTGTCTAATCTATTTCCAGGGCCAGATAAAGGTCTATAAAGACCCCCGGCAACACATTGAATAGCTACAGTATATTAAAAATCATAGCACAAACAATAGATTTGTTCTTCAAAAACTACTACAAAGTGTCCAAGTAATACCACCATACAGTGCTTAAATAATACTGCCATGTAATATCCAGTCTAACTCCTTATAATACCCCAAAACTTTGCCATATGGTGCCCAAACTGTACCATTGTAGAGAGTACAAATTATACATTTGTGTACCCAAAGAATATCACTAAACAATGCCCAAATATCAGTGCCCAAATAATACCACCATTCAGCACTGAAATAGTACCATGTAATGTCCAAAGTTTACCACCTTACGATACCCCAAAACTTTGCCATATAGTGCTCAAACAGTACCATCCGTGTAAAAATTATACCTCTGTACCTAAAGAATATCATTATACAGTGGCCAAATATAATTTCCCAAGTAATACCCCCATATAGTGCTCAAAAAGACCATCCAAGTGCTCAACATCATACATTGTACAAATAATACATCCGTGTACCTAAAGAACGTTGTCACATAGGGCCTTAATAAAACACTACCACCATACAGTGCCCAAATAATACCATGCAATGTGCAAAAAATACCTCCATATGGTCCATAAACATGGCCATACAGTGCTCAAACAATACTATGATAGTGTCCAAATAATATCTCCCCAGTGCCCAAGTAAGTGTCATTCAGTAGATATATAATCCTGCCATATGGTGCCCAAGTAATGCTGCAATATAGTGCCGAAATGATAACGCTCCTGTGAACCATCCAGAGTGAGGTGGTGGAGGATTCTAGATGGTGGATACCCCAAGAAATCTCCACCTTTTGCTGTATTCAGACCCAGGGGTCATACCCGCCAATTACAGATAACCCCCCACCCCCCCCCCCCCCCCCATTGGTCATCTCTCACTCAGCAATGTCATCTAGGCACATTTTTGGAAATAACTGAAAGTTATTTTCTTGTGTTTATCATGTCATTTGGTTTCTCATTGTTGCAGGCTGAGACCCACGGTAAATGCTTCGTGTTTATTGAGTGTATATTGTTTTATCAGCGTGAGTGGGTAGCTCTGAAACAATGCAGCTTAACGAACTCCGGCAGAAATGCTTGATTTACTTTTTACATTTTGATCATTTTTTTTAAAGGGAACCAGTCACCCTGACAAATCGTTTTTAGAGTAGGGTTTTATGTATGACGCCTTGTTCAAGCTGTGGCTTCCCAAAGTGCCAGTCAAGTGAAGGAAAGAAGTGGGTCCAGCCGCATTGGAGGGCAGCGTGACGCAGGACAGCTACTGCGGCTTCACATAGAAGCAGGTTAAGGGTCAGTTCACACTGAGTTTTTTGTTTTTTTTAGCTGATTTTGATGCGGAAACCATGCCAAATAATGGCCGAAAACTCCCCCCATTGATTTCAATAGGAAGCAGAGGCGTTTTTTTTTGTGGGGGGGCTTCTGGCCGCACGCAGGAAAAAAAGATGGCATGTCCTTTCTTGTTGCAGTTTCCGCCTCTGACCTGCTATTGATATCAATGTGAGGCAGGAAAAAACAGCGGACCCTCATTCCTGAGCGTTTTTTACTGCTTTATTTTATTTTTTTGTATTGCAAACGCAGCAGTAAAATATGTGCAGTCAGTTTGAAATCTGCCTCATTATTCCTGAAGGAATTCGGAGGCAGATTTTTTTTATTTGCCTGCAAAAAAATCTGTGTGAACAGGGCCTTAGTGTAACTTCTCAAAACTGCTTCTTCAAAGAAATCCTCAGTGCAAAAACTGTGTAAAAAAAGATTAGGTTTTTCGTTTTTTTTTTTGCCGTGAAGTCTGTGTGTTTTTGGGCTGCAACCTCGCCACCCTGTGTGAATACACCCTAATAGCAAATCAATTTCCTTGTGTTCACGTGGACCGCATACATACAGCGCTCGTGCTCGGCTTCCATCAAACTTCTCCTCACCATGTCGTACGCTGAGGAGAAAGGAGGAGCTCTGAACCCCTGTTCTCGTGATTGGGGGGCCCCATGCAGTATCATAATGATAGCAGTCGCAGGGAGTGTGACCACGACCAGACATGGCGGTCTAGTCTGAAAACTGGGTCTTATCTAGGGAATTTATGCTGGTGAGGGGTCCATTTAAAAGTGTGGTCTGGGGCCCAGCATGGTCTAGCTATGCCCCTGCCCCCAGGGATGATATATCCTGTAGATAGATGATAAATGTATTTGTGGAAAAACCCCTTTAGGATGTTTCATACAGTCATTTTTTTAAAGGGTTCATATTATGGCCACGAGTCCCGACGCCTGAGCATTCCCCACCCCTCCCTCGAGATTCTACTGAAACAAACTAAGATTACCGTAGTGTTGTACTGTATGGAGATCTTAGTTAAAAGGTAACTAAACTTTTGACAAACTTCTGACTTGTCATAGTGACATGTCAGAAGTTTTGGTTGGTGGGGGTCCAAGCACTGAGACCCCCACCAATCGCTTAAACGAAGCGGCAGAAGTCCTCGTGTGAGCGCTCAGCCGCTGCGTGTTTGTTCGGCTTTTTCCAGAAATCAATGTATCGGAGTACGGACTCAATAGAAAGTCTATGAGCCCGTACTCCGATACATCGGCTTTCCGGAGAAAGCTGAACAGACACGAAGCGGCTGAGCGTTCACACGAGCACTTCTGCTGCTTTCTTTGAGCGATTGGTCGGGGTCTCATACGTTTAGTTACACTTTAAAGGGGTTTTCCAGCCACTAAAAATTAATTGCCTATACTCGAGAGTCGAGACCCTCGCCGATCAGCTGTTTTATAGGGGGCCGCAGATCTCGTACGAGCGCTGCTTCCTCTTCATTTCTACTTGCTCACTGTGAATAGTCGACGCATTTAGCGGCGATTCACAAGTATTGTAGTCTATCCTCCATTCACTTTAATGGGAGAAAAGGCAGCAATACCTGTGAATCGCCGCTAAATGCGTGTCGACTATTCACAGTGAGCAAGCAGAAATGAAGGGGAAGCAGCACTCGTACGAGCGTTGCGGCCCCCTTTAAAAGGGCTCATCGGCGGGGGTCCCGAAAGTCGGACCCCGATCCATCAGCTATTGATGGTCTATCCTGAGGATAGGCTATCAATATTTTGTGGCTGGAAAACCCCTTTAAGCTCCTCAGTAGAGCCACAGGGGGTGCAGCTGTTTTGGCCATAATAAAAACCCTAAAATGCTGTCACTGTTACACCGATGTGAAAATGACTGAATATAAAAGAAACAGAAAACAAGAGAAAAAATTGGTGAGCGGCCAATGTGGGTAGATTTATTAATGTATTTACACGATTTTTGAGCAAAAATATCCGATAAATGAGGGAGATTCATGAAAACAGAAGCTCTTTGTTGCCCATAGCAACCAATCAAAGTGCAGCATTTATTTTACTAGACAAGTTAAATAAATAAAAGCTGAGTTCTGATTGGTTGCTATGGGCGACAAGGCCCGTCTTCCTGTGGGACAGTGTTGATAAGAGGCTCATTAATAGGCCTCATCTATGTAAACTGTCTAACATGAAAACAGACCTTGTTGCCCATAGCAACCAATCACCGCTTTCATTTTACTAGACAAGTTAAATAAATGAACACTGAGTTCTGACTGGTTGCTATTGGCTACAAGGCCAGTTTTAATGTTAGCCGGCTTTCATAAATGTCCCCCATTGTATTTATGAAGCCACCTGCGCCATTTTTTGTCTGAAAAGTGGTTAGGGCTTCAGAGTTACCTTTTATGTGGTTTATTTATTGGCTTTCTTCTACTTTTAAAATCAGTATTAAATGCGCCATGTTCTTTAGAGGGCACCCTGTTAAAGAATATGGCACAGGCAGCAATAAGGGGGAGACTGGTGCGTCAAGAATAAAGGGTCGGTGCCAGTGAGACCACCCCGCACTAATGATACCTCAACTCATGCCCCCGACCTCAGTCCCCTGGCACAGATCAGTAGAGCAGTGACTTCATTGCCCGCTGGTCGTTGCAGTTGTAATCCCACGGCGTCTGTGCACCCAACATGTCATTGTAATTAGATATTCTATTTTAGCTTTTAATCAGGGTCGCGGGCGTCTTAATTAACCTATTATTAGGACCGCGATGTGAGTGGAGAGGTTGGAAGGCGCTGGCACAGAAGGGACAATGATTCAGGTCGCTGAGTTGGGCGACCTATGCAGTTTGTTCAGGTGTTTTATCTCCTGCGTCCGGCCTGTTCATTCGCGTCGCCTCGTATTTTCTTCAGCTCTCTCATTTTTTCCGTTTATTTCTTTTCATTTCCATCCTAGCGGCTATTATCTCACTCCCTCCTCCTATGTTCAATCTTCTTTAATCTCCTGCTTTAGCTCCAATCTATTATTTTCTTAACTTTTGGCTTAACTCCTCTCTAGAGCTGCAGTGGTGTCTTTCTGAGGACTCAAAAGACAAAAAATTGCGCAGAAAAAACTATTATTACTACCATTTACCGATACTCAGGACCTTCGTTAGGGGTGTGGAATCTGTGCGGTCACACAACGTGTATCAGCTGCCCCGGCTGAAGGGGTGACACAGACAGGGGCCTAACTAGGAAAGACTGGGCCTCATAGCAAAATTTTGACTGGACGCATCCTCCCCTGGGTGCCGCACACAGCCCCCCCTGTGGATAGTGCCCCCCCATAGGTTCTGCCATACAGTCCCCCTGTAGACAGTGTAACACCCCCTTGTAGATAAAGCCCCACATAGATAGCGCCATACAGCCCCCCCCCCCACTGTAGATAGTGGCCCCCCCAAACAAATAAACGTTATACTCACCTAGGCCCCGTTCCTACGACGAACGTATCTTCTACACAAGCCTCAACGCTGACGGGATCCTTGCGTAGACCGGCGTGATCCAGCGACTTCATCCCGCCGGCCTGCACAAGGGTCCCGTCCCTGCACCTGATAGGCTGCAGGCCGAATGCAGATACCTCTCTGCTCTGTCATAGTGTTCGATAAGGACGCAGATACTATTGAATGTGGCGTCGCTACCACAGCAGCCATAGGTGATGCTAGCGGCGTCACCGGGCATGGGGGGGCAGCACGGGCCGCTATGGCTGCTACGTCACTGGACACAGGTGACCTGACACTGGAGACGGCAACCACCACAAATCGTAATATTAATTTTTTAGCAGTGTTATTTAGAAATTGTATAGCATTGTTATCAGATTACTTTGTGCATTTGACATAATTTGCAGGAAAAGATGGGAAGCAGGTAGCAGTACTATCTGGCCTAGACGGCGGCCATCTTACTTTTACATATACTCCGTCCCCTATAAAGATATATAATGAAATGAATGAGCACAGAAGTTTGGATCCTAATAGTTAAATGATCAGTACAGATGTCGTCATCCAGCGTTGGACTGGTGTTACTTGGGCCCACCAGAGGAGATGATTTTGAGGGCCGACCCTCCATCGGAATATGTCCACTTTTCTTTTCATCCTAATCCTTGTTCTTATGAATGTAGACACAGGACATATCATCAATAAGGTCTAACAGGTCATAAGAGAATCAACTCATGAGAAATAGACCCTAGTGTTGAGTGATTGGCTCCAACGTCACCTCCAAATGGGATTGCCTCTGCTGGACCTTTAAGGCCCATTATTGTGTTAGAGCTTGGGCCCCCCAGAGGATTCTCTGGGGGGCCGGTCCGACCCTCTAGCCATCTTTATCTTGACTTTAAACGCATTAAATACAGTCACAAGAAACTTTAACTTGACTTTTTCAATGGCTTTTGTGTGATATCAGTCAAGATAAACTTGGCTACATCTGTACATGTTAAAGGGGTTATCCGGGTTTTTAAAATTGATGGCCTATTCTTAGTATAGATAATACATATCAGATCAGTGGGGGTTTTCGATTCTCGGCAACCCCACCGATCAGTTGTTTGAAGAGGCTGCTGAACTTGTACAAGCGCCGCAGCCTCTTCATTGTTTACATGGATTTCTTTTTCATTCGTACCTGCACGCACCGTTACATTCATAGCGGCTGTGCAAGGTATTGCAGCGTTGCCCTATTCAAATATGAGCGCCGCAGGCCCTTCATACAGTTGATAGGCGGAGCCCCCGCCAATATAATATTGATATCCTATCCTAAGGAGGGAAAATTCCGCACCGCAGCCTATGGTCCGCAGCAGAGTTTTCCGAAATGTCTGAACTAACTTGCCTAAAAATGTATTGAAACAAGTGTCAAAAACGGCCGCTAGAGAATTCCACAGCAATTCCGCCACGTCTGGACGTGCCCTAACTTTTTATATGGGAGACTCTTCTTGCTATTTGATGTGGATGATTCTGTATGTAGCTCATATACAGTTATTGATTAGAATCCTCCGTATACAGTTTTTATAATTGTTGTGATTTAATTAAATTTTTCTACTTTTTCAATATTGGTAATAAATAGTATAGGACTCCTTTTTTCGGTGACCATATATGATATTGCAGAGTTTCTATTTGTTATTTGGAAGGCGTTAACTTGGATATAAGGATCGCCTGGCCCGTTAATTAACTGTCCTGCGATAATTGCGTTTATGTAATACAAACATGGTCGAATAAAAGCTCTTGTTGGTGCGTTTTCTATTTGTGATTTTTTTTTCCCCACCATCGAAGTCATGAAAGAATCATCCGGCTGCACAAGTAAAGACACGTCCCGTGTGAGTCCATCCTCTGACTTCTTCTACTTCTCTCTGTTTTCTGCAAGGTCTGTGTTTGTCCCTTTATTGCTACAGAGAATGAGAGTCGTGTGCGGTAAATTAACGTTCCCAACCGTTCTCTCTCCAACCAATGCACATCAAAGTCAGGAGCTGTTTAATAGGATGCCCTGCGGTCCTTCCAGTCTTATCACCGGCTGCAAGAAGGTAGAAGGACAGAAGCAACAGCGTGGGCTAGAAGAGGTGGGACTGCCAGATAAACCTGTACTCGGCATGTGAGAAGAGTCATCAGGACCCTATAGAAATAACTCATGCAGCATTTAGTGCCAAAGGTACGTGGTGTGCAAACTTAAAGGAACACAGAACCTGAAGTCGGCAGCCTAGGGCCTATTTACAGGGTGCCGCCATATTGCAATTTTGCTCAGATTTAACAAAAAAAGCTGCATTTTACGGTAATCGCGACAATAAACCGCAATTTGACCGCACTGTGGGAATATCCCCTTTATAAGATGAGTTGCTGGTTATTGGTCACTCCTATTTACGTAAATGTTATTAGAGATGTGAGATATATCAGTGGTCGGATAGCGGGGAGAGATTTTTCTGGAATTCCTGCCATTCGTCCAGTCATTGAAGACCACTACAGTCTACCCAAATTGGCCGATAACCGAGAATAGATTGCATAAAAATACATAGCAAATGGATATTATACACTTTAGCGTCCCTTTTTAAATGTATAACCTTTTACTGACATAGACCAACAAATGTGAGGTGTTAAGACATTTCTGAAGAATAGGGTTTCCACTCTCCTCAAAGATCATTGCTGAGCATAGAAGAGTTGTCATCCCTATTCCCCCCCCCCCCCTACAGCGCACAGAGCAATCCTAGTCCTCTAGGAAAGATCAAACTAGGGCTAGAAAATTTTTGAATGTGATACGCTGCAAAGCATCATGGTCCTTTAAAAAATGGCTTTCATGGAGTTTAGCTGCAATACCAGACACAACTCATGGATAGGTGTGGCGCTCTTTCTGGTAAAAAGCAGCCATGTTTTTATAATGTGCAACCCTTTTAATTTACCTAAGGATACTGGCTTCAGTTATCTAGAGATATCTTCAGGGTAAAGTGGTTCTCCTGTAGTTTTAAAGGTGTGGTCTCATCGCAAGACCTTTGTTTTCAGCGATCAAGTGATCGCCGCGGATCTGGCTTTTGAAACCCTTGGGGATTGTGGCTGGCCACATATTTTCCTGGCAGTGGCCACTACAGGGGAGATCTAGTATTACATGGCAGTATTTTAAAGGCCTGGCCCGATCCTCCACAGCAAGAGGTGTTCTTTCACAACAGTCCTCGCTCTGACTCCCCTCTATGGCGTCTGTCCAAATAGATCACGTAGAAAGGGGATTTTCTTATTGCCAATAAAAGAACAATTGAGTATTTGAAGTAAGCATTGTAACCAGTTTATATATTTCCAAACAGCTCAATGTAGGTGGGACTACAGTGTGATTGACAGCTCTCTCAATCTGATCGCTGCATGCAATAATCTCCCAACACAGCAGCACAAGATACTTACTTACTTCCCAATATTTGAATCCCAAATAGCGGAACATTTAAGCTCCACCCATTCTGACTAGGAATCCTCCCCCCAAAATCACACAAATAGTTTAATTTGAATAAACCACGCCCCTTTGTGGCAAAAATCTCCCCCTTGTCCCATTCTGAGCTCCCACTATGGCGAACTCAATGTATTTATATAGAAAGGCGTTTATTTAAATGGCTTCCATATAATGCTATATTTCCCGCGGACAAGTCTTTTAACAACAGCTGATTGCCAGGGGTTAGGAAGGCTGGACCAGCAGTGATCGGCTGATCGCCACTCCAAGGTGCCGTTAAAAATGGGTTGTTTTCCTAAGAGAATCCCTTTCTGAGGGTTAAATCTATACACGTCAGTTCTGGCAGTGAATTGCGATCCGGCATCTGTGGACATGTAACGTTACACTGTATATTGTGATATCTTAAAAATCAGTTGTTTTCCATCAATTCCTAATTTAATTGCCGTCTGAATCTTGTTAATACACTTCTTTGTTTCATGCAATAACCGTGAGTGAAATGCAATTATCTTCAATTACTTCTAACCGTACATTATAAAGGCGCCATGAGAAAGAAAAATCTTTTCAATTTACATTTGTCTTCTGTATACAATCTCTCTTAAAGGGACACATCTTCACAACAAAATGGCATAAAAATCCTAGCAGCACTGACCATGATCGCCTCCTAATCCTGGATTATAACATGTATTTTTAGTAATGCAAAAAATGATAGGAAAAAAGTATTTTATATATATATATATATATATATATATATATATATATATATATATATATATATAAGGGGGATTCCATCTTGCCCTCCCTCCTCTTCAAGTGCAGTGGTTTAGGAAAAGAGGAGGGGCTAAGGCCTCTAGCTAAGTATCAATGCTCCATCTGTAATGGCAAGACAAGCCCCACCTCTTTTAACTAAACCCCACCCCTGAGCTGATCTTATATAGTTTGCTCCCATTAGATTCTCTACTTGATGCCCCCTAGCTCCTCCCACTCCTCCAGGCCTGAATTTTTGTGAATTGGACTCTTTGTTCGGAGTCAGGGCTGTAAGGAACATGGTCGTAACTACTAGGGTAGCAGGCACAGCAGTTTGGGGCCCAAAATCTAAGGAGGGCCTCAGGGGTAAGGTGCTTTAGGGATAACTAAGGATTTTGAAAGAAAATTGACCCTTTAATAGAGCCCCATTCCAAGTATTGCTATGGAGCCCCGTTGTTTCATGGTACATTACTGCTGCCTTCGTTATCCCTCTTCTGTGACCTCACTGTGTGCATTATCCCTATATTGTGATATGATTGTGTGCATTATACCTGTACTGTGACATTATCATTATTATTTTGCAGTGTTGTGACATTGCTGCATGCATTATTCTTGAGCTGTGATATCACTACGTGCATTGTCCCTGTACTGTGACATCACTGTTTGTATAATTCCTGTGCTGTAACTTTACTGACTAGATTATTGTGACTTCACTTATCCTTATTCTCCAACATCACTGTGCGCATTATTCCCATACTGTGACTTAACCACGTGTACTATCTCTGTACTCTGACATCACTGTGCGCATTATTCCCATACTGTGACTTAACCACGTGTACTATCTCTGTACTCTGACATCACTGTGCGCATTATTCCCATACTGTGACTTAACCACGTGTACTATCTCTGTACTCTGACATCACTGTGCGCATTATTCCCATACTGTGACTTAACCACGTGTACTATCTCTGTACTCTGACATCACTGTGCGCATTATTCCCATACTGTGACTTAACCACGTGTACTATCTCTGTACTCTGACATCACTGTGCACATTATCTTAACTGTTGTGACATCACTGAATATTATACCTATACTGTGATATTACTATGCACATGATTCCTGTACTGTAACTTCAGTGACTGTTCTTCTACTGTGACATCACAGATTTGGGGCAATTACGCAACGAATCTGCAGCAACATTTGCATATTTGACAGGTAATTCAGACGTTGCAGATATCACAGCGGACTTGCCGCAGTTTTCAGTTTTTGCATTGCAAAGGCTGAAATCCGCAGTGAAATTCCGCTTCTTCTCCGCAACGTCATGAGCTGCTGCGGAGGGAAAATTCTGCACCGCAGCCTGATTTCCGCACAGTTATTTTCTGCAACGTCTGAACAAACTTTCCTAAAAATGTAAAGAAACAAATGTAAAAAAGGCCGCTGCAGAATTCCACAGCAATTCCGCTCCGCCACGTCTGAATGTGCCCTTATAAAAATAAAAAATAAAAAAAAATGTGCGTTTTCTGTTTTATTAATAAAAAAATTTGCCATGAAAAGCACAAAAAATGCTTTTTTATAAAATAAGCATAAAAGCACTTGCGATCATGAAGGGGATAATAGTTCTCATTACTCCCATGGTTCTCCATTTCGACTGAGACCATTATGTGAAGTGCGATGGTTTGTGCTGTCGGAGGGGAGTCTCTGTGACATTTATTGTTTATGACTCACAGTCACCTCCTGTGAACTGACCAAGAAGCTTCTGACAAGCGCTTTTTATCTCAACAAGTGACATATTCCTGATATGAATCCTAGGATCAGTGGACAGGAGGTGGCCACGTAGCACAGAGCCCACACCTTACATTCAGTGCAAGTTTTACTCTGCTAAATTTTATTTTTCTCTAATTAAAACATCCGACTTCAAAACCCTTCACATATTAAGACAACCATGCAGAGAGCTTTCTTTAAAATGTATCTTTGTGCAAAAAACATGAAAGGTTGTTATTTTTTGTTACTAATGACATTTACCTCCTGTCAGTCTCTAAAGTGATAAAATATCAAGATACCGTAGCAGAGCTGTTACATTAATGGTGGTACTGTAATATAAGAAGCTATTAGATGCTACATTGTTACATTTGAACAATTGTTCTAACACCAGAGCTACTGTAAATATTATTATACATAGGGGGCCGTATTATAGTAGTTATATTCTTGTATATAGGGGCAGTATTATAGTAGATATATTCTTGTACATAGGGGGCCGTATTATAGTAGTTATATTCTTGTATATAGGGGCAGTATTATAGTAGTTATATTCTTGTATATAGGGGCAGTATTATAGTAGTTATATTCTTGTATATAGGGGGCAGTATTATAGTAGTTATATTCTTCTATATAGGGAGCAGTATTATAGTAGTTATATTCTTGTATATAGGAGCAGTATTATAGTAGTTATATTATTGTATATAGGGAGCAGTATTATAGTAGTTATATTCTTGTATATAGGGAGCAGTATTATAGTAATTATATTCTTGTATATAGGGGCAGTATTATAGTAGTTATATTCTTGTATATAGGGGCAGTGTTATAGTAGTTATATTCTTGTATATAGGGGGCAGTATTATAGTAGTTATATTCTTGTATATAGGGGGCAGTATTATAGTAGTTATATTCTTGTATATAGGGGCAGTATTATAGTAGTTATATTCTTGTATATAGGGAGCAGTATTATAGTAGTTATATTCTTGTATATAGGGGCAGTATTATAGTAGTTATATTCTTGTATATAGGGGGCAGTATTATAGTAGTTATATTCTTGTATATAGGGGCAGTATTATAGTAGTTATATTCTTGTATATAGGGAGCAGTATTATAGTAGTTATATTCTTGTATATAGGGGCAGTATTATAGTAGTTATATTTTTGTATATAGGGGGCAGTATTAGGCTGGGTTCACACGTGGCGGAATTTCACTTAAATTCCGCTGCGGACACTCCGCAGCGTTAATCCGCAGGGGTGCCGTTTGTCCATTGACTTCCACTTTTATTTAGCAGTGTTCGTTTAGACGAGGCGTAAAATTCCGCTGCGGAGCATAGGCTGCGGAGCGGAATTTGGTGTCTGCAGCATGCTCTGTCTGTTGCGGAGCAGTGGCGGACTCATGGCGGAATTTCTCCATTGACTTCAATGGAGAGTCAAAATTCCGCAATGAAGTCCGCAGATCTTATGTGTGCTGCGGAGCGTATTCGTTTTACTACCATGACATTTCTTCATTCTGGCTGGACCTATGTATTTCTAGGTCTACAGCCAGACTGAGGAAGTCAATGGGGCTCCCGTAATGACGGGAGCGTTGCTAGGAGACGTCTATAAATAGTCACTGTCCAGGGTGCTGAAAGAGTTAAGCGATCGGCAGTAACTGTTTCTGCACCCGGGACAGTGACTACCGATCTCAATATACATGTATCTGTAAAAAAATAGATAAGTTCATACTTACCGAGAACTCCCTGCGTCTGTCTCCAGTCCGGCCTCCCAGGATGACGTTTCAGTCTAAGTGACGGCTGCAGCCAATCACAGGCCAAGCACAGGCTGCAGCGGTCACATGGACTGGCGCGTCATCCAGGGAGGTCGGGCTGGATGCCGAAAGAGGGACGCGTCACCAAGACAACGGCCGGTAAGTATGAAAATCGTTTACTTTCACTAGGGAAAGTGCTGTCCCTTCTCTCTATCCTGCACTGATAGGGAGAAGGGAAGCACTTTTCCCGCAGTCCGCAGCAGCTAGTCCGCATCAATGTACTGCACATTTTGTGCAGATCCGCAGCAGAATCTGCAACGCAGATTCTGTGCGGCATTGATGCGGACAGTTGCGGAGGAAATCCGCCACGTGTGGTCATGCCCTTATAGTAGTTATATTCTTGTATATAGGGAGCAGTATTATAGTAGTTATATTCTTGTATATAGGAGCAGTATTAGGGCATGCCCCCACGTGGCGGATTTCCTCCGCAACTGTCCGCTTCAATGCCGCACAGAATCTGCGTTGCAGATTCTGCTGCGGATCTGCACAAAATGTGCAGTAAATTGATGCGGACTAGCTGCTGCGGACTGCGGTAAAAGTACTTCCCTTCTCCCTATCAGTGCAGGATAGAGAGAAGGGACAGCACTTTCCCTTGTGAAAGTCAAAGAAATTCATACTTACCGGCCGTTGTCTTGGTGACGCGTCCCTCCTTCGGCATCCAGCCCGATCTCCCTGGATGACGCGCCAGTCCATGTGACCGCTGCAGCCTGTTATTAGCCTGTGATTGGCTGCAGCCGTCACTTAGACTGAAACGTCATCCTGGGAGGCCGGACTGGAGACAGAAGCAGGGAGTTCTCGGTAAGTATGAACTTCATTTTTTTTACAGATACATGTATATTGGGATCGGTAGTCACTGTCCCGGGTGCAGAAACAGTTACTGCCGATCGCTTAACTCTTTCAGCACCCTGGACAGTGACTATTTACAGACGTCTCCTAGCAACGCTCCCGTCATTACGGGAGCCCCATTGACTTCCTCAGTCTGGCTGTAGACCTAGAAATACATAGGTCCAGCCAGAATGAAGAAATGTCAAGTTAAAAAAGCAAGACGGATCCGCAGCACACATAACATGTGCATGACAGCTGCGGACTTCATTGCGGAAATTAGAATCTCCATTGAAGTCAATGGAGAAATTCCGCCATGAGTCCGCCACTGCTCCGCAACAGACAGAGCATGCTGCGGACACCAAATTCCGCTCCGCAGCCTATGCTCCGCAGCGGAATTTTACGCCTCGTCTAAACGAACACTGCTAAATTAAAGTGTAAGTCAATGGACAAACGGCTCCGCTGCGGATTAACGCTGCGGAGTGTCCGCAGCGGAATTTAAGTGAAATTCCGCCACGTGTGAACCCAGCCTAATAGTAATTATATTCTTGTATATAGGAGCAGTATTATAGTAGTTATATTCTTGTATATAGGGGCAGTATTATAGTAGTTATATTCTTGTATATAGGGGCAGTATTATAGTAGTTTAATTCTTGTATATAGGGGGTAGTATTATAGTAGTTATATTCTTGTATATAGGGGGCAGTATTATAGTAGTTATATTCTTGTACATAGGAGCAGTATTATAGTAGTTATAGTCTTGTATATAGGGGCAGTATTATAGTAGTTATATTCTTGTATATAGGGGGAGTATTATAGTAGTTATATTCTTGTATATAGGAGTAGTATTATAGTAGTTATATTCTTGTATATAGGGGTGAGTATTATAGTAGTTATATTCTTGTATATAGGGGCAGTATTATAGTAGTTATATTCTTGTATGTAGGAGCATTATTATAGTAGTTATATTCTTGTATATAGGAGCAGTATTATAGTAGTTATATTCTTGTATGTAGGAGCATTATTATAGTAGTTATATTCTTTTATATAGGAGCAGTATTATAGTAGTTATATTCTTGTATATAGGGGCAGTATTATAGTAGTTATATTCTTGTACATAGTGGCAGTATTATAGTAGTTATCATCAATGGGAAGAAGGAAAGAGGCTGGCACTACCAAAACCGCACAGTCGGAATAGGAGTTGAAATATGGCTTGCTTACTGTTGGATAATTGCAGGTAAATTGCCACGGAGTTGCTCTTCGAAAGAATAGCACAAAAAGCTGGATATATATGTAGAGGAATGATCGAGGCACTCACCGAAACTGGCAAAAAATTCGTTCTTTATTACAAAAGAGGATCTAGGTCAGGATGTGGAAATGCCTCACGTGCTGGTACACGCTTTCTCAAGGCCCTAGCGTCACTTCCTTCACCTGCCTTTTTATACACAAATTAGTACACATTGTTACATAACAAAAAATTAAAAAAGACAGGGAAATGCACAGTATACTTAGATGGTTCATACAATTAGTACATTCTAATCTTAGAATATCAAAATTACAATACAAAAATTCTCTAAAAACAAATAAGGTTCATGTTAAAAACGAACTCAGATCATTCCGATCATTGAGACCGAGCGGTCCTAGTGCACCTGTCAGAGAAATAATCTCTGCCTCTCTCTGCAGCAGAGATTTGTGTCTGTCTCCTCCTAACACCAATGGCTGAATGTGAACAATACCCACAAATCGCATACATCGAGCGTTATTTTCATGTTTCTCCTGCATATGTTGTATCAACCTAGGGCATCCCTCACATGTATTTAGTGATCTTATATGTTCACGAAATCTTACATACATAGGTCGTATAGTTTTTCCTATATAAAATCTACCACAATCGCAAATTACTGCATAAACAACATATTGAGTCCTACAGGTTATTAATCCATTAATTTCAAACGTAATGCCCCCTAAATTCAGGTTCCTTGTACGTATTATGGAATTGCAATAATTGCATTGACCACATCTGTGGTTACCCTTTGGACTATTAGCTGTCAACCAATTTTCTTTGCACTTCTCTTTTTGGGAAAAACGTCCCCTGACTAAAATATCTTTTAAATTTTTACATCTACGAAAGGATACAATTTGTTTCCTAATTGCGACTTCCATAAGTAATGGATCATTCTCAATTAGGTGCCAATTGTTTCGAATACTTGTTCGAATAACATCACTCATTGGGCTATAACCGAAGGATAGATCAAATCTCTGATCTTTTTTCATAGGAGTTTTTCGACTATGTTTTTTATGATGGAATAACGATGTTTGTTTAATTACACTAGCTCTATTTAAAGCATCTTTTACCAATTGTACCGGATAACCTCTTGCTTCCAACTTTTGACTCATCTCATCTGCCTGTTTATAAAATGTCAAGTCACTACTATTAATTCGTCTTAGACGCAAAAATTGAGCATAAGGTAAAGATTTAGTTATATGTCTAGGGTGATAACTATCATACCGCAACAATGTATTAGTGGCTGTTGGTTTTCGATAACCTTTAGTCTGAATTACTCCCTCCTCTATTGTTACATATACATCCAAAAACTCAATTTCTTGATTACCAAATTTATGTGTAAAGCTCATATTTGACGAATTTGCATTGAGGTATTTTACAAAGTCTAGAAACTCCTGCTGGGTACCAGACCACACTACAAAAATGTCGTCTATATAACGTAGGTATAACTGTAGGTATTTGGCATAGGGATTCGAAAGATTGTATATCATTTGTTCTTCAAAATCCGCTAAAAATAAATTCGCAAAAGTCGGAGCTACGGGAGTACCCATCGCCGTTCCTGACTTTTGTCGATACCAGATGTCATCAAATTGAAAGGAATTGTGACTCAACACATACTGTAATGCCTCACATATGAAGTCAATAAACGCATGATCACTTTTAGTATACTGCAATTGACGTCTAACGGCCTGTACACCGGCATCCTGAGGGATACGGGTGTATAGGCTTTCGACGTCAATACTAGCCAATTTAAATCCTTTTTGCCAACCAAAGTCCATAATTATTGACAAGAAATCTTGTGTATCCTGTAAATAGGAAGGAATATTCTTTAATAATGGGCGCATAACCCAATCCAAATAGCGTGAAAGTGGCTCAGTAACTGATCCAATTCCCGCTATAATGGGGCGGCCCGGAGGAAATTCCATTGATTTATGTACCTTTGGGATGAAATACCAGTATGGTCTATTGGGAAATGGTATAATTAATTTCTCTCCGAATTTTTCAGAAAAGAAACCACCCTCAACCCCCTTTCTCAATAGTGATCTCAATAACCTTAGGTATAATGAAGTTGGTTCCTGTTTGAGGATTTCATAGACCGAATTGTCATCTAACTGACGATGGGCCTCCTGAATATAATATTCTTTGGACAGTAATACTATATTCCCTCCTTTATCTGCCGGTTTTAAAATAATATTATTATTAGAACTTAACCATTTCAATGCCTTCCTTTCCTCTACTGATAGATTAGGAATGGCTGAAGGATAAATGAGGCATTTTACATCACGTAAAACCTCTTTTTGAAATAAATCTAATTGTGAACCGGCAGGTAAAGGAGGGTTAAAGGTGGATGGTCTCCCACCCTGAAACTTCTCAATATTGTACGATTGTGATTCACAATCCACTTCTTCAATAGGGACATCCATTAAAATATGTAACATTTTTCTATCTTCAGCAGAAAAATTATCATTTAAACTAAAGCCAAGATTACCTACAGTAACTTTCCTTTCTCCAATAGGAGGCACCTTTTCAGAAACATGACCAGAAAAAACCCGATGCAAATTCATCTTACGTATTTATTTATAAAGATCTATTTCAAATTTAGTATAATCAAATTCGGAATTGATACAATAGTTAAAGCCCTTTGAAAGCAGAGACAAACAATCTGGAGTCAAAATAAGATCGGACAGATTAATCACAGTTGTTACATTGGTAGAAACAGGTACATCCAAATCAGATATAGACACTGCATTATAAGAAGAACAGTCTCTTACTGTCTCCAAGAGACCTGCTTTCGCTTGACTCCTGCATAATTGCCTCTTCTGCCTTTTACGACCCCTTCTGATGCTCCTCCTAAAGGGTTATTATTCCCCTCAATTACAGAACTGGTGGAAATGTCCATCAACGGACCATGCCTGGTCACTTCTTCTCCATAGCTAGAATCCGATCCCGAATCAGTAGTCCAGTAATCAGTTGATTTGTGCTGGATCCTTTGACGTCTAAATTTTCGTATCCTCCGATTACCCCAACTGAAGATATGACCGGTATCAAAATCACCTTTATCTCGGATGAATTTATCTTTTTTCCTTTCTTTTATTTCCGACTGGATAGGAATAACCTTCTTGTCAACTTTCTTAATAAACATTTGGAATTGTGTTTCGGTTAATCTCGTTTTTAATTCCACTTTGGCTTTACCAAGTTGTTCCTTTATAGATGTATATTCTTTTTCAGTGCGGGTCAGTATTAACTCAGTTAAATTGAGTGAATGTTGTACATGCAGCTGTTTCCACTGTGCAGCAAATTCCATATCATCATGATATTGCGAAATTTCTTTATATATACGCAAGCCTCTAGGTGATCTATTGCAGTCCTTGTAAGATTGTAAGGAGTTAACAGTCCAAAACAACTTGACTTCTTTTTCGGACAGAAACATGACCTTATTTTCAAGAGCTTTTGTGCCCATCACCTGCAACTCATCTTGGAGATTGCATTGTGCAAAAAACGCATCCACATCCATACGACCTGCGATCAGCGCTGCTGAATCCAAAGTAGCCAGAGGCTCCACATGATCCACTGGATTATTTTCCATGGCTGGTTCTATCGGTAGTTATATTCTTGTATATAGGAGCAGTATTATAGTAGTTATATTCTTGTATATAGGGGCAGTATTATAGTAGTTATATTCTTGTATATAGGAGCAGTATTATAGTAGTTATATCCTTGTATATAGGGGGCAGTATTATAGTAGTTATATTCTTGTATATAGGGGCAGTATTATAGTAGTTATATTCTTGTACATAGGGGGCAGTATTATAGTAGTTATATTCTTGTATATAGGGAGCAGTATTATAGTAGTTATATTCTTGTATATAGGGGGCAGTATTATAGTAGTTATATGACAAGATCATATGTCAGGAGGAGCCCATGCAACGAGCCTTACCCATGTAAATAAATGTAGTCCAGTGGTCCACAAAATGAGACATACTTTCCCTAGCTACAAGGCTGGATGTGTATATTCATTACTGTCTACCAGATCCGGCGGGTTTGGCTCGTATGCCAAGTTACACCCCCTTGGTCTGTTACCTATATAGTGCTTATATACTGATTTTTCATTTGTGTCATGTATAATGATTAGTTTCTCTCTTAGTATTACCGGGTAGGTTGTACGATGCTAATATATTTTAGGTATTATTCCTATAATGTTTGACCATCTTTATGTTCATCAGCGATGGGCTTTTTTGGTATATTATACATACATGTATTATACACTGTGCCAACTGTTTCTCATGGCAGTAATGTCACCCTGTTGAGTGGTCCTCATACAGACTTTCTTTTAGATCCTCAAATTGTTTTTACACATTCCCCCTTGTTATATTGTATTCAATAAAATTGATATTTTTCTATTTTGGATTATATATAGTATTTGGACCACTTTTTTCTCATTGTTCTTTTAGAATTAGTTAATAGCGGAGGAGCAGAGGGAGCTCCTCCGCTTGCCCAGGTCTCCCTGGGCACAGTGCTACTTTAAGCGCTCTGCTCGGGGAAGCCCTTGATGTTACTGTTCATATATGGACATTGACGTCAGGTGCTCCTACTTGAGCGGAATCCCCAGCCACAGTCGGCAACGGGGATTCCGCACGAGGAGTAGCCATTGACGTCACTGTCCATATATGGACAGTACCGTCAAGGTCTTCCCCAAGTAGAGCTGTGCCTGGGGAGTCCTCGGCGGGCAGAGGAGCTCCCACTGCTCCTCCGCTCTGAACTAATTTTCAAGCAGGGAGCTGATGGTTCCCTGCTTCAGAATTAGCGGCTACAACTTGAGCGGAATCCCCGTTGCCGATAATCTGGCCGAGGATTCCGCTCCTAGAGGGAAGCCCTGATGTCACTGTCCATATATGGACATTGACGTCAGGGGCTCCTCCTGGAGCGGAATTCCCGGCCACACTTGGCAACAGGGATTTTGCTCAAGGAGTAGCCACTGACGTTACTGTCCATATAGTGACATCAGGGCTTCCCTCTAGGAGCGGAATCCCTGGCCTATGCTTTGGCTGGGGATTCCGCTCCTATAGGGAGTCCCAATGGCGCTTTCTACAGGGGGGGGGGGGGTGGCACTATCTACATGGCCACTGTGGCACTATATAGGGGCACTATCTACAGGGGACACTGTGGCGCTATGTGCATGGGCACTATCTACAAGTGCACTGGCACTTGGGGCAGCTATAGGGGCATTATACTGTATGGGGCAGCTATGGGGGCATTTGTATGGGCACTATACTGAATGGGATAATCTGTGTGGGCACTATACTGCATGAGATAATCTGTGTGGGCATTATACTGTTTGGGGGCATCTGTGTTGGCTTTATACTGTATGGGTGCATCTATGGGGCATTATACTGTATGGTGGCAGCTAGAGGGCATTATACTGTGTGGGGGCAGTTATTTGGTATTATACTATGTGGGAGGCACTATGGGAGCATGATACTGTGTGGGCTGAATAGTGTAAGTATGGGCGGGGATTGGGTGGGATTAGAGGCGTGGCTTAAACCCCCCCAAAAATTGACCTGTTTTATGCGCGCCACATCGGTTGTGCCTCTTTGTGATACTTGAAAGTTGGGAGGTATGGTCAGTGCTGGTGTAGTGAAGATTATTTGATTTCAGGAAGGCAGCCTTAGAAATTGTCAACTACACTTGATTTTCACAACAGATTCTATTATCACCCCCACATCATAAGGTAAGAGATTAAAGCATTTTCCCCTGCAGCATCTAAAGGGATTAATATTCACGTGCGGCCGCGTTTCTTTACCTCTGATAAAAACACTTTGTTATAAGTAAGAAAGTAATAGAAATTATTTACGTTCTGACAGCTAATTATCCTATAGAGCCAAAAACTGAAGGATTAAATACAGCTAAAAGGATTCTGGGTACAGATATGCAAATTGCTCCTTCCATGAAGACATGCTGGTTTTTATCATTTAGAGAGCCACAGATACAGAGACTTTAATACAACCAGAGGACAGACTGCTTTGAACTTGTTAGAATCCATCAGTGCAAGATACGGATCACCGGCTTCTGTAGTGCTGGGCATGGAGAATAAATTAATTATATTTCTCCTCCTGTTTCTGAGTTAAACAGAGGTGAAGTTTGTACACTGGAATCATTAATCTTCATGCAAATATGTTGGTAATGTGCAGGCAGGTGACATGGCTGGCCCAGAAAAGGAGTGAAAAGTATTTGGGGTCAGTATCACAAGAATATTGTGTGCCTTGCACTGGTGCATAAAGACTGTCTGTCCTATGGTCATGTGTAGAGAACAGCCAAAGTTCCACCCCTGATCAAAGTAAACCCCACCCTGGCACTAGCAATACCCAGATCTATTCTGATAGTCCCGAGTTTTAGTGGGACTGCACACTGTTGCAATGAATAACCCTGAGTATTCTCAGCCAAACAGTGTTTTCTCTAAATTGCACAGGTAGTTCTTCTGATTGGACATTCTGAGAAATTTTGGAAAATTAACTTTTGCTAAAGACATTTTATTTTGACCAAGAATATAACTACTATAACACTGCCCCCTATATACAAGAATATAACTAATATAATACTGCCCCCTATATACAAGAATATAACTACTATAATACTGCCCCTTATATACAAGAATATAACTACTATAATACTGCTCCTATATACAAGAATATAACTACTATAATACTGCCCCTATATACAAGAATATAACTACTATAATACTACTCCTATATCCAAGAATATAACTACTATAATACTGCCCCTATATACAAGAATATAACTACTATAATACTGCCCCTATATACAAGAATATGACAACTATAATACTGCCCCTATATACAAGAATATGACTACTATAATACTGCCTCCTATATACAATAATATAACTCCTATAATACTACCCCTATATACAATAATATAACTACTATAATACTGCTCCTATATACAAGAATATAACTACTATAATACTACCTCCTATGTACAAGAATATGACTATAATACTGCCCCTATGTACAAGAATATAACTACCATAATACTGCCCCTATATACAAGAATATAACTACTATAATACTGCTCCAAGGTACAAGAATATAAACTACTATAATACTGCTCCCTATGTACAAGAATATAACTACTATAATACTGCCCCTATATACAAGAATATAACTACTATAATACTGCCCCCTATATACAAGAATATAACTACTATGATACTGCCCCTATATACAAGAATATAACTACTATAATACTGCCTCCTATGTACAAGAATATAACTACTATAATACTGCCCCCTATATACAAGAAAATAACTGCTTTAAAACTGCTCCTTTATACAAGAATATAACTACTATAATACTGCCCCTATATACAAGAATATAACTACTATAATACGGCTCCTTTATACAAGAATATAACTACTATAATACTGCCCCCTATGTACAAGAATATAACTACTATAATACTGCCTCCTATATACAAGAATATAACTACTATAATACTGCCCCTATATACAAGAATATAACTACTATAATACTGCTCCTATATACAAGAATATAACTACTGTAATACTGCTCCTATATACAAGAATATAACTACTATAATACTCCTCCTATATACAAGAATATAACTACTATAATACTGCTCCTATGTACAAGAATATAACTACTATAATACTGCCCCCTATATACAAGAATATAACTACTATAATACTGCCCCCTATATACAAGAATATAATTACTATAATACTGCCCCCCAAAATACAAGAATATAACTACTATAATACTGCCCCCTATATACAAGAATATAACTACTAGAATACTGCCTCCTATATACAAGAATATAACTACTATAATACTGCCTCCATATACAAGAATATAACAACTATAATACTGCCCCTTATGTACAAGAATATAACTACTATAATACTGCTCCTAAATACAAGAAAATAACTGCTTTAATACTGCTCCTTTATAGAAGAATATAACTATTATAATACTGCCCCAATATACAAGAATATAACTACTATAATACTGCCCCTATATACAAGAATATAACTACTATAATACTGCTCCTATATACAAGAATATAACTACTATAATACTGCCCCTATATACAAGAATATAACTACTATAATACTGCCCCTATATACAAGAATATAACTACTATAATACTGCCCCTATACACAAGAATATAACTACTATAATACTGCCCCCTATATACAAGAATATAACTACTAGAATACTTCCCCTATATACAATAATATAATTACTATAATACTGCCCCTATATACAAGAATATAACTACTATAATACTGCCCCTATATACAAGAATATAACTACTATAATACTGCCCCTATATACAAGAATATAACTAATATATTACTGCTCCTATATACAAGAATATAACTACTATAATACTGCCCCTATATACAAGAATATAACTACTATAATACTGCCCCCTATATACAAGAATATAACTACTATAATATTGCCTCCCATATACAAGAATATAACTACTATAATACTGCCCCCTATGTACAAGAATATAACTAATATAATACTGCCCCCTATATACAAGAATATAACTACTATAATACTGCTCCTATGTACAAGAATATAACTACTATAATACTGCCCCCTATGTACAAGAATATAACTACTATAATACTGCCCCCTATATACAAAAATATAACTACTATAATATTGCCTCCTATATACAAGAATATAACTACTATAATACTGCACCCTATATACAAGAATATAACTACTATAATACTGCCTCCTATATACAAAAATATAACTACTATAATACTGCCCCCTACATACAAAAATATAACTACTATAATACTGCCTCCTATATACAAGAATATAACTACTATAATACTGCCCCTTATATACAAGAATATAACCACTATAATACTGCCCCCTATATACAAGTATATAACTACTATAATACTGCCCCTATATACAAGAATATAACTACTATAATACTGCCCCTATATACAAGAATATGACTACTATAATACTGCCCCCTATATACAAGAATATAACTACTATAATACTGCCACTATATACAAGAATATAACTACTATAATACTGCTCCAATATACAAGAATATAACGACTATAAGGGCATGACCACACATGGCGGAATTCCTCCGCAACTGTCCGCATCCATGCCGCACAGAATCTGCGTTGCAGATTCTGCTGCGGATCTGCACAAAATGTGCAGTACATTGATGCGGACTAGCTGCTGCGGACTGCGGGAAAAGTGCTTCCCTTCTCCCTATCAGTGCAGGATAGAGAGAAGGGACAGCACTTTCCCTAGTGAAAGTAAACGACTTTCATACTTACCGGCCGTTGTCTTGGTGACGCGTCCCTCTTTCGGCATCCAGCCCGACCTCCCTGGATGACGCGCCAGTCCATGTGACCGCTGCAGCCTGTGCTTGGCCTGTGATTGGCTGCAGCCGTCACTTACACTGAATCGTCATCCTGGGAGGCCGGACTGGAGACAGACCCAGGGAGTTCTCGGTAAGTATGAACTTATATATTTTTTTACAGATACATGTATATTGAGATCGGTAGTCACTGTCCCGGGTGCAGAAACAGTTACTGCCGATCGCTTAACTCTTTCAGCACCCTGGACAGTGACTATTTACTGACGTCTCCTAGCAACGCTCCCGTCATTACGGGAGCCCCATTGACTTCCTCAGTCTGGCTGTAGACCTAGAAATACATAGGTCCAGCCAGAATGAAGAAATGTCAAGTTAAAAAAGCAAGACGCATCCGCAGCACACATGACATGTGCATGACAGCTGCGGACTTCATTGCGGAACTTTGAATCTCCATTGAAGTCAATGGAGAAATTCCGCCATGAGTCCGCCACTGCTCCGCAACAGACAGAGCATGCTGCGGACACCAAATTCCGCTCCGCAGCCTATGCTCCGCAGCGGAATTGTACGCATCGTGTAAACGAACACTGCTAAATTAAAGTGAAAGTCAATGGAGAAACGGCTCCGCTGCGGATTAACGCTGCGGAGTGTCCGCAGCGGAATTTAAGTGAAATTCCGCCATGTGTGAACCCGCCCTAATACTGCCCCTATATACAAGAATATAACTATTATAATACTGCCCCCTATATACAAGAATATAACTACTATAATACTGCCCCTCTATACAAGAATATAACTACTATAAGGGCATGACCACACGTGGCGGATTTCCTCCGCAACTGTCCGCATCAATGCCGCACAGAATCTGCGTTGCAGATTCTGCTGCGGATCTGCACAAAATGTGCAGTAAATTGATGCGGACTAGCTGCTGCGGACTGCGGGAAAAGTGCTTCCCTTCTCCCTATCAGTGCAGGATAGAGAGAAGGGACAGCACTTTCCCTAGTGAAAGTAAACGAATTTAATACTTACCGGCCGTTGTCTTGGTGACGCGTCCCTCTTTCGGCATCCAGCCCGACCTCCCTGGATGACGCGCCAGTCCATGTGACCGCTGCAGCCTGTGCTTGGCCTGTGATTGGCTGCAGCCGTCACTTAGACTGAAACGTCATCCTGGGAGGCCGGACTGGAGACAGAAGCAGGGAGTTCTCGGTAAGTATGAACTTATATTTTTTTACAGGTTGCTGTATATTGTGATCGGTAGTCACTATCCAGGGTGCAGAAACAGTTACTGCCGATCGCTTAACTCTTTCAGCACCCTGGACAGTGACTATTTACAGACGTCTCCTAGCAACGCTCCCGTCATTACGGGAGCCCCATTGACTTCCTCAGTCTGGCTGTAGACCTAGAAATACATAGGTCCAGCCAGAATGAAGAAATGTCATGGCAAAAAAGCAAGACGGATCCGCAGCACACATAACATGTGCATGACAGCTGCGGACTTCATTGCGGAACTTAGAATCTCCATTGAAGTCAATGGAGAAATTCCGCCATGAGTCCGCCACTGCTCCGCAACAGACAGAGCATGCTGCGGACACCAAATTCCGCTCCGCAGCCTATGCTCCGCAGCGGAATTTTACGCCTCGTCTAAACGAACACTGCTAAATTAAAGTGTAAGTCAATGGACAAACGGCTCCGCTGCGGATTAACGCTGCGGAGTGTCCGCAGCGGAATTTAAGTGAAATTCCGCCACGTGTGAACCCAGCCTAATACTGCCCCTATATACAAGAATATAACTACTATAATACTGCCCCTTATATACAAGAATATAACTACTATAATACTGCCCCCTATATATAAGTATATAACTACTATAATACTGCCCCTATATACAAGAATATAACTACTATAATACTGCCCCCTATATATAAGTATATAACTACTATAATACTGCCCCTATATACAAGAATATGACTACTATAATACTGCCCCTATATACAATAATATGACTACTATAATACTGCCCCCTATATACAAGAATATAACTACTATAATACTGCCCCTATATACAAGAATATAACTACTATAATACTGCTCCAATATACAAGAATATAACTACTATAATACTGCCCCTATATACAAGAATATAACTACTATAATACTGCTCCTATATACAAGAATATAACTACTATAATACTGCCCCCTCTATACAAGAATATAACTACTATAATACTGCCCCTATATACAAGAATATAACTACTATAATACTGCCCCCTATGTACAAGAATATAACTACTATAATACTGACCCTATATACAAGAATATAACTACTATAATACGGCTCCTTTATACAAGAATATAACTACTATAATACTGCCCCCTATGTACAAGAATATAACTACTATAATACTGCCTCCTATATACAAGAATATAACTACTATAATACTGCCCCTATATACAAGAATATAACTACTATAATACTGCTCCTATATACAAGAATATAACTACTGTAATACTGCTCCTATATACAAGAATATAACTACTATAATACTCCTCCTATATACAAGAATATAACTACTATAATACTGCTCCTATGTACAAGAATATAACTACTATAATACTGCCCCCTATATACAAGAATATAACTACTATAATACTGCCCCCTATATACAAGAATATAACTACTATAATACTGCTCCTATGTACAAGAATATAACTACTATAATACTGCCCCCTATATACAAGAATATAACTACTATAATACTGCCCCCTATATACAAGAATATAACTACTATAATACTGCTCCTATGTACAAGAATATAACTACTATAATACTGCCCCCTATATACAAGAATATAACTACTATAATACTGCCCCCTATATACAAGAATATAACTACTATAATACTGCCCCCTATATACAAGAATATAATTACTATAATACTGCCCCCCAAAATACAAGAATATAACTACTATAATACTGCCCCCTATATACAAGAATATAACTACTAGAATACTGCCTCCTATATACAAGAATATAACTACTATAATACTGCCTCCATATACAAGAATATAACAACTATAATACTGACCCCTATGTACAAGAATATAACTACTATAATACTGCTCCTAAATACAAGAAAATAACTGCTTTAATACTGCTCCTTTATAGAAGAATATAACTATTATAATACTGCCCCAATATACAAGAATATAACTACTATAATACTGCCCCTATATACAAGAATATAACTACTATAATACTGCTCCTATATACAAGAATATAACTACTATAATAATGCCCCTATATACAAGAATATAACTACTATAATACTGCCCCCTATATACAAGAATATAACTACTATAATACTGCCCCTATATACAAGAATATAACTACTATAATACTGCCCCTATACACAAGAATATAACTACTATAATACTGCCCCCTATATACAAGAATATAACTACTAGAATACTTCCCCTATATACAATAATATAATTACTATAATACTGCCCCTATATACAAGAATATAACTACTATAATACTGCCCCTATATACAATAATATAACTACTATAATACTGCCCCTATATACAAGAATATAACTACTATAATATTGCCTCCTATATACAAGAATATAACTACTATAATACTGCCCCCTATGTACAAGAATATAACTAATATAATACTGCCCCCTATATACAAGAATATAACTACTATAATACTGCCCCCTATGTACAAGAATATAACTACTATAATACTGCCCCCTATATACAAAAATATAACTACTATAATATTGCCTCCTATATACAGGAATATAACTACTTTAATACTGCACCCTATATACAAGAATATAACCACTATAATACTGCCTCCTATATACAAAAATATAACTACTATAATACTGCCCCCTACATACAAAAATATAACTACTATAATACTGTCTCCTATATACAAGAATATAACTACTATAATACTGCCCCTTATATACAAGAATATAACTACTATAATACTGCCCCCTATATACAAGTATATAACTACTATAATACTGCCCCTATATACAAGAATATAACTACTATAATACTGCCCCTATATACAAGAATATGACTACTATAATACTGCCGCCTATATACAAGAATATAACTACTATAATACTGCCCCTATATACAAGAATATAACTACTATAATACTGCTCCAATATACAAGAATATAACGACTATAATACTGCCCCTATATACAAGAATATAACTATTATAATACTGCCCCCTATATACAAGAATATAACTACTATAAAATACTGCCCCTCTATACAAGAATATAACTACTATAATACTGCCCCTATATACAAGAATATAACTACTATAATACTGCCCCTTATATACAAGAATATAACTACTATAATACTGCCCCCTATATATAAGTATATAACTACTATAATACTTCCCCTATATACAAGAATATAACTACTATAATACTGCCCCTATATACAAGAATATGACTACTATAATACTGCCCCTATATACAATAATATGACTACTATAATACTGCCCCCTATATACAAGAATATAACTACTATAATACTGCCCCTATATACAAGAATATAACTACTATAATACTGCTCCAATATACAAGAATATAACTACTATAATACTGCCCCTATATACAAGAATATAACTACTATAATACTGCTCCTATATACAAGAATATAACTACTATAATACTGCCCCCTCTATACAAGAATATAACTACTATAATACTGCCCCTATATACAAGAATATAACTACTATAATACTGCCCCCTATGTACAAGAATATAACTACTATAATACTGACCCTATATACAAGAATATAACTACTATAATACTGCCCCTATATACAAGAATATAACTATTATAATACTGCCCCCTATATACAAGAATATAACTACTATAATACTGCCCCCTATATACAAGAATATAACTACTATAATCCTGCCTCCTATATACAAGAATATAACTACCATAATACTGCCTCTATATACAAGAATATAACTACTATAATACTGCTCCAAGGTACAAGAATATAAACTACTATAATAATGCTCCCTATGTACAAGAATATAACTACTATAATACTGCCCCTATATACAAGAATATAACTACTATAATGCTGCCCCCTATATACAAGAATATAACTACTATGATACTGCCCCTATATACAAGAATATAACTACTATAATACTGCCTCCTATGTACAAGAATATAACTACTATAAGGCTGGGTTCACACGTGGCGGAATTTCACTTAAATTCCGCTGCGGACACTCCGCAGCGTTAATCCGCAGCGGAGCCGTTTGTCCATTGACTTCCACTTTAATTTAGCAGTGTTCGTTTAGACGATGCGTAAAATTCCGCTGCGGAGCATAGGCTGCGGAGCGGAATTTGGTGTCCGCAGCATGCTCTGTCTGTTGCGGAGCAGTGGCGGACTCATGGCGGAATTTCTCCATTGACTTCAATGGAGATTCTAATTTCCGCAATGAAGTCCGCAGCTGTCATGCACATGTCATGTGTGCTGCGGATGCGTCTTGCTTTTTTAACTTGACATTTCTTCATTCTGGCTGGACCTATGTATTTCTAGGTCTACAGCCAGACTGAGGAAGTCAATGGGGCTCCCGTAATGACGGGAGCGTTGCTAGGAGACGTCTGTAAATAGTCACTGTCCAGGGTGCTGAAAGAGTTAAGCGATCGGCAGTAACTGTTTCTGCACCCGGGACAGTGACTACCGATCCCAATATACAGCAACCTGTAAAAAAATATAAGTTCATACTTACCGAGAACTCCCTGCTTCTGTCTCCAGTCCGGCCTCCCAGGATGACGTTTCAGTCTAAGTGACGGCTGCAGCCAATCACAGGCCAAGAATATAACTACTATAATACTGCCCCCTATATACAAAAATATAACTACTATAATACTGCTCCAATATACAAGAATATAACTACTATAATACTGCCCCTATATACAAGAATATAACTACTATAATACTGTCCCTATATACAAGAATATAGCTACTATAATACTGCTCCCTATATACAAGAATATAACTACTATAATACTGCCCCTATATACAAGAATATAACTACTATAATACTGCCCCTATATACAAGAATATAACTACTATAATACTGCCCCCTTTATACAAGAATATAACTACTATAATACTGCTCCTATATACAAGAATATAACTACTATAATACTGCTCCTATATACAAGAATATAACTACTATAATACTGCCCCCTTTATACAAGAATATAACTACTATAATACTGACCCCTATATACAAGAATATAACTACTATAATACTGCCCCCTATGTACAAGAATATAACTACTATAATACTGCCCCCTTTATACAAGAATATAACTACTATAATACTGCTCCCTATATACAAGAATATAACTACTATAATACTGCTCCCTATATACAAGAATATAACTACTATAATACTGCCCCCTTTATACAAGAATATAACTACTATAATACTGCCCCCTATATACAAGAATATAACTACTATAATACTGCCCCTATATACAAGAATATTACTACTATAATACTGCTGCTATATACAAGAATATAACTACTATAATTATCTTTTTTATTTGAAAACTTGCAACAAATTATTACAATACCTTTGCAATACACTCATAACAGATAAAGAAAATAAACGTATGTCTCTTAATAACATCACAATCATTAAACAAACCATAATATATGAATATTGCGCCAGTATAGAGTGTTTCAACTATTTTTCATGATATTATTCTAGACAGTATTACAGGAGAGTTCTTCTTTATTGGTGACCGGGCAGCATCGCGCACACCACAGAGGGTACACGGTCACCACATTTATGACATATAGTGAACCTCTATGATATAAACGGAGTTCGGGGTAGAAGTCTCCATACAGCAGCTGAGAGTTTCACTGTCCCACTAGATGTGGTGACTGCAGGGACACAGCAGGGACATTACTCTGTAGATAAGTCTCTTATATAAAGAGGACATTGGTTTTGTCGTCAGACAGACGCTGGAATATCGCCTGCCACCTGCTCCTATTCTTCACACTGTTCACATTAATAGGAGGTGATTTTCAGCCTGATCCTGGTTACATGTCTTTCCTACTTTTTTTCCTTCTTCCACTGCTATGTCCTGTAACACCCCATCTTTTGGTGGACATTGGGGGGTCAGCGTCTTCATCCTGAGGTTCGTCATCTGGGTTGTGTGAGGAGACTTGCTCCATCTCTGCTTCTTCTTCCTGTTCATCTTCCCCCAGCGCACAGTAACGTCCCCCAGTTATCGCCAGCACTGGAGACTCCGGTGATTTCTTTGCAGAAGTGATTTTTTTCCTAGAAGAATCATCTGTTTTACTTCTCCTTTTAACCGTCTGAAATCCCTCCTCATCCATACTGGTCGCTGCGGCTGGATCAGCTGGTTCCTTACTGGTTGCTGCGGCTGGCCCAGCTGGTTTTTTACTGGTCGCTGCGGCTGGATCAGCTGGTTTTTTACTGGTGTCGGGCAGATGTTTGGTGACAGAGTGACTGGATATTTTGCTTTTAGCATGACCTCTATTTTCAGTGGCTGGTGACACTTGTGCAGCATCCACAGATGGGACATTCGTCTCTGGAGCACGATCTCTGGTACTTTGGCTCACATCATCGTTGGGGTTTCCAGGTTCTGGGGTTGTATCTACACATATGGAGACATCCTCCTGCTCTTCCTCCATGGCTTCTTTAAAGGTCTCCTCCTTATTATGTTCTGCATGCGGACACTCCCGGAATGTATGTCCAGGTCCTAAGCACAGGTTACAGATGACAGGTCCTGTACAATCATCCTTCACATGCCCAAACTGACCACATAGTGAGCACTTAATACGGGAACAGTTGAATGCCAGGTGTCTGCCCCCACATCTATGGCACAGTCGCGGTTGACCAGGGTAGTAACATACGCCTCTCTCCGAGCCCAGGTAGAATGAGTGCGGCAGATGTCTGGTCACTCCATTCTCCTGAACCAGCTGGATCTTGACAGAATATCCTCCATTCCAGATCTCCTCCTCATCATAGATCTTTGTTGGCAGTCTCTTCACCTCACAATATCTGCTCAACCAGTGCTGCAAATCTGCCAGAGCCACCACCTCAGACTGGAACAGGACGGTGGCGGTGACTACCTGGGGTTTAGTCAGCTGGATGACATGTAGATGCTCCCACATCGCATGCTCCTTTGTATCATTATAAATACTCCAGAACAAGTCTAGACTATATTGCAGCTTGAAACTGATGTCATAATTCCTGCTGGAGGGAACGTGGATCAGAGCGAACACTTCAGAAGCTTTAAACTTCATAAACTCCTTCAACAAAACTTTCCCAATGTGGAGTCTGGAGGGGAGGTTTTCCTCTGGTCCTGAGTACCTGATTCTGACCGCGTTCCTCCTCTGAGGTGTGGGGTTAGTCGGTCTTGTGACGCTGGAGAACAGTCTCCTGTACTGAGGTCTGTCAGCAGGTGGGTCAGGACTTGACCTCTCCTCAGCTGATTGTACTGCAGATCCTCCTGTGTCTGCTCCTGATCGCTGTGTAACCTGCACTTCATTCACTGACACTGCGGACGGCTGAACCTCCAGAACAGGGTCTGCAATGTCCGCCTCAGCCTGTGCCGCTGGTTCATCAGATATCAGACTGTCAATCACCGCGCTGAGCGAGGTCTCACTTATAATATCAGGACATGAGGCACTTTCTTGCTCACTCCCAGGAGTGCCACTCGCATTCACTTCATCTGTACTGCACATAGAGTCTACTGCAGTTAACCCCTCGTCAGCTGGCACACATTTCTCTGCAGCTTTAGCAGCATTTGTGTTGGCTGATTGCACAGACCCCACACATGATGAGAGATGTGATCCTCCAGCCACTGCACACTCATATCTTCCAGGGTTTCCCTGCTCCACAATATTATAGTCAGTGTCTTTTTTTGCAATGATATTTTTTCTCTTCACAGTTTGGGCTCTGGTCTCCCTTTTGTTCTCAATTGCCCAGTTCTTTATTTTGGGTACTGTGCATGATTCTTTCTGCAATCTCTCCTTCAATATCACCAGCTCACGTGTGCAAACATCCAGACACTCACATTTCATCAGCTTTGCCTTTGGATCAGTCTCTTGGTTAATTTCAGTTCTCAACTTGCGAACTTGCATTTCCATTTTAAAGATATTTTTCTTTGTCATTTTTGTGCACAATTCACCAACATCATGAGATTCAGTTGACTCACCAGCCACCATTTCCAGATCATCACCTCCACCATCTCCATGCTGCAGGCCAAACTCCAGACTCTGGGCTTTCCCAGGATCATCAGCCCAGGACCCCTCCCCTCCACCTGGGTCAGAAGCCATGCATAGTCCTAACAGGGAGCTCACAAGCACACGTCTATCCTCTCCTATGGACAAGAATAGAACTACTATAATACTGCCTCCTATATACAAGAATATAACTACTATAATACTGCCCCCTATATACAAGAATATAACTACTATAATACTGCCCCCTATATACAAGAATATAACTACTATAATACTGCTCCAATATACAAGAATATAACTACTATAATACTGCTCCAATATACAAGAATATTACTACTATAATACTGCTCCAATATACAAGAATATTACTACTATAATACTGCTGCTATATACAAGAATATAACTACTATAATACTGCCCCTATATACAAGAATATAACTACTATAATACTGCCCCTATATACAAGAATATAACTACTATAATACTACCCCCTATGTACAAGAACATAACTACTATAATACTGCCCCTATATACAAGAATATAACTACTATAATACAGCTCCCTATATACAAGAATATAACTACTATAATACTACCCCCTATGTACAAGAACATAACTTCTAGACTTATCTTAGGCACCAGTGAAGGATGAAATCCCTATCATGAATGTTGGCTTGTGTGGGATGTATGAGCCCTGTGCTGTGATCTTTCTATAACATGTTTCTGAATTATATCAATGGATTCCCTGGGAATTAAATTAAGCAAATCTATCTACTTAGTACTGAATTTAGTATTTATTTGATGCTTGTCTTAGTATTTTATTACTCCTCCCAGAGCATTTGATAATTTACCCCCTACATGTTGCCGACTGCTGGAGAAATACACGTCGATTCCCAGTTCAGAATTCCAACAACAGCAGAAAAGGAAGAGTGAAAAATCTAATTTGTCATTAAAACTAACAATCAATAATTACGTAATTAGTGACCTTCTGCTGTAATATACATTGTTTCAGCAAGCGGACGGTTCTATTACCAGTAGTTTATTGTAAGAAGACGGCTAAAAATACACTGGGAGAGAACCTATATTTTACTCCCTCAGAAGTGGAGGAAACACGTGTATTTACACTATTAGCGTGTCAGATTAATTCCAGGGATGATATCTGTGATTGTCAAATGAAAACAATGGCCTGAATTATTTACTTGCAGTGATTATTGCTCAACGAGGTCGGAAATAATTGATTTGCGCGTAAAATTATAGTTTGTACAACCCAGGCAATTAGTCATATCAGTGGGATTGGTGAGCGCCCCGACCTCCGGGATCTTCATCCATCCGGAGAATGAGGGCTCCTTGTCCCTATTGAAGGTAGAGAGGTGGCTGCCCGTGTGCAGTAGATATATTTTATTTTTTTGTACACATGTTCATACAGGTCTAATTTTAAAAATATGCAACGCAATCAAAGTGTCACATAAATACCTGTTCTGAGAGGCCCCTGAGTCTGCAGCACCGCTAAAGAAGCAACATGAAGACCAAGGAGCTCTCCAAACAGGTCAGAGACAAAGTTGTGAAGTATAGATCAGGGTTGTCTTGTAAAAATAAAATATCCCAAACTTTGAACACCCCCACGGATCACCATTAAATACATTATAACAAAATCGAAAGAATGTGGCACAACTACAAACCGGACAAGGGAAGGTGCCCACCAAAACTCACAGACGGACAAGGAGGGCATTAGTCAGAGATTAAGCAAAGACACCAACGATAACACTGAAGGAGCTCCGAAGATCCACAGCAGAGATGGAAGTGTCTGTCCATAGGATCACTTTAAGCCGTAGACTCCAGAGAGTAGAGCTTTATGGAAGAGCGGCCAGAAAAAAGCCATTGTTTAAAGGAAAACTTAAAACACTTTTTAAGTTTACCGAACACATGGAAGAAGGTTTTCTGGTCAGATGAGACTAAAACTGAACTTTTTGGCCATCATGAGAAACACCGAGTAGTGCAAACCCAACACTTCCCATCAACCAAGAACATCATTCCCACAGTGAAACATGATGGTGGCGGTGGTGGTGGTTGTGGTGGTGGCGGTGGTGGTGGTAGCGTCATCTGTAGGGGTAGGTACTAGAAAACTGGTAAGGATTGAAGTAAAACTGGATGGCAGTAAATATAGGGCAATTCTTGAGTAGAACCTATTTGTTGGCCAGAGACTTGAGACTAGGATGGAGATTCACCTTCCAGCAGGACAATGACCCTAATGCTACATCTACATGGGAGAAACATGGAAATGTCTTGGAATGGCTGAGTGAAAGTTCAGACCTCAATCCAATTGGACACCAACACAAGTCATTTAACCTAAAGGAGTTGGAGCAGTTTTGCCTCGAAGAATGGGCTAAAATCCCAGTGTCTAGATGTGACAATCTAATAGAGACATACCCCAAGAAACGCGCATCTGTCATTGTAGCAAAAGGTGCTCCACAAAGTTATTGGCTTTCCGGGGGTGAATACTTATGCAGATGAAAGTTCTGTTTTTTTGCCTTAATTGTTTTTGGTACCTTCAAAAATATTATGCACCTTCAAAGTGGTAGACATGTTGTGTAAATCAAATGGTACGAACCCCAAAAATGCGTTTTAATTCAGGGTTGTAATGCAACAAAACGGGAAAAACACTAAAGGGGGGGGGATACATTTTGCTTCAAATTTATTATGCATCCAACAACACTGATAATAAATGTCCCCCAATGTTTGCAACCAAATGTGAGACCGCAAAGTGACTCTAAAAAAAGTAATATATAAGGATAAGTAACACAACGTTCCATAAAATGAAAAAATTAATTGTGGTACTGGAATTACACGAAGTCACATTGTACAATCAGAGATGAGTAACGATCTTGCACCAGATGAAGTTTTATGATAATGTTATTTAGAAGGAAGGTCCCGGCAGGGCAGTACCTAGATAACTTCTATTACAATATCTGCAGAACTCAATCACATCAAGTCCACTTTAAGGCCCCATGCACACGACCGTTGTTTTCATCCGTAATTACGGATCAGGTCATTACGGATGAAATTGTTGACCTATTCATTTCTATTGGCTACGGACACCCTTCAGTATATTTACGGTTGTGTGTCCGTGCCGTAGAAATGTTCTATATTTTTTGCGGATCATGTCCTATTCTTGTCTGCAATCACGGGATGGACTCGCCCATAGAATCTTATGGGCGCTTCCACAATTGTGGACGGCTAAGGGTGTGCATCCGTATTCGCGGATCCGTATTTGTGGACAGTAAAAACCCTTACGGTCGTGTGCGTGAGGCCTAAACAGGCATCAGAGAGATAGATTAGAATGGGCGACAACTCCCTCTGGCACTGAAATCGCAATTTGGCTATAACACATTGCGCCAAAACTGGACTGTGTGAATGGTTATCTATTCAGAACCCGCTCATAGAATTGAGTAAGAATTAGACTGTAGTAGAAGTGGTTAACAAAACTCCTAAAATGTAATAAAATACTAAATCTATAACCTTAATTGTGTTGGATTGCTTGTAATTACATAATCAATTTCGTCTACATTTTAAAACTGACAGTTAATTGAGAATCAGACCGGGGATGGCACAGTAGTGGAGACGAGGCGGCGTCTATCCCCGACACCAGACTCCACTACTACAGCAGAACAGCACACAACAAATGTTATCCACACGTGTGACGTTCTTCATGCTTAGGGTTCATGTACATGGCATTTCTGCATACACTTACCCTGTATGCTGCCACATGGAGACCCTATGGGTCTGAACAGAGTATTGCAAAGAGCTCATGGCTAGTATCCTCGGGGAACAATGTTAAAAAAAAAAAAGTATTATTTAAAACAGTAACTGATATTTCCCCCACTCCTGACTGTAGATCCCATTGATTTTTGGTAGGATCCACTAACAATCTACTGCAATGGGGCTGTAGGACAGCGTTAAATGTCTGAACAGGTTGGATTTATGCCTGTCTAATGTATCATAACTACTAGAACACTGCCTCCTATGTACAAGAATATAACTACTATAATACTGCCTCCTATGTACAAGAATATAACTACTATAATACTGCCTCCTATGTACAAGAATATAACTACTATAATACTGCGCCCTATATACAAGAATATAACTACTATAATACTGCTCATATATACAAGAATATAACTACTATAATACTGCCCTCTATATACAAGAATATAACTACTATAATACTGCTCCTATATACAAGAATATAATTACTATAATACTGCCCCTATATACAAGAATATAACTACTATAATACTGCCCCCTATATACAAGAATATAACTACTATAATACTGCTCCCTATATATAAGAATATAACTACTATAATACTGCCCCCTATATACAATAATATAACTACTATAATACTGCCCCCTATATACAAGAATATAACTACTATAATACTGCTCCTATATACAAGAATATAACTACTATAATACTGCCTCCTATGTACAAGAATATAACTACTATAATACTGCCTCCTATGTACAAGAATATAACTACTATAATACTGCTCCCTATATACAAGAATATAACTACTATAATACTGCTCATATATACAAGAATATAACTACTATAATACTGCCCTCTATATACAAGAATATAACTACTATAATACTGCCCTCTATATACAAGAATATAACTACTATAATACTGCCCCCTATATACAATAATATAACTACTATAATACTGCCCCCTATATACAATAATATAACTACTATAATACTGCCCCCTATATACAAGAATATAACTACTATAATACTGCCCCCTATATACAAGAATATAACTACTATAATACTGCCCCCTATATACAAGAATATAACTACTATAATACTGCCTCTATATACAAGAATATAACTACTATAATACTGCTCCCTATATACAAGAATATAACTACTATAATACTGCTCCCTATATACAAGAATATAACTACTATAATACTGCCCCTATATACAAGAATATAACTACTATAATACTGCCCCTGTATACAAGAATATAACTACTATAATACTGCCCCTATATACAAGAATATAACTACTATAATACTGCCCCTATATACAAGAATATAACTACTATAATACTGCCCCCTATGTACAAGAATATAACTACTATAATACTGCCCCTATGTACAAGAATATAACTGCTATAATACTCCCCCTATGTACAAGAATATAACTACTATAATACTGCTCCTATATACAAGAATATAACCACTATAATACTGCCACTATATACAAGAATATAACTACTATAATACTGCCCCCTCTATACAAGAATATAACTACTATAATACTGCCCCCTATGTACAAGAATATAACTACTATAATACTGCCCCATATGTACAGGAATATAACTACTATAATACTGCTCCTATATACAAGAATATGACTACTATAATACTGCCCTCTATATACAAGAATATATCTACTATAATACTGCCTCCTATATACAAGCATATAACTACTATAATACTGCCCCTATGTACAAGAATATAACTACTATAATACTGCTCCTATGTACAAGAATATAACTACTATAATACTGCCCCCTATATACAAGAATATAACTACTATAATACTGCCCCTATGTACAAGAATATAACTACTAAAATACTGCTCCTACATACAAGAATATAACTACTATAATACTGCCCCTATAGCCAAGAATATAACTACTATAATACTGCCTCCTATATACAAGAATATAACTACTATAATACTGCCCCTATGTACAAGAATATAACTACTATAACACTGCCACCTATATACAAGAATATAACTACTATAATACTGCTCCTATATACAACAGTATATCTACTATAATACTGCCCCTATATACAAGAATATAACTACTATAATACTGCCCCTATATACAAGAATATAACTACTATAATACTGCCCCTATATACAAGAATATAACTACTATAATACTATATACAAGAATATAACTACTATAATACTGCCCCTATATACAAGAATATAACTACTATAATACTGCCCCCTATATACAAGAATATAACTACTATAATACTGCTCCCTATGTACAAGAGTATAACTACTATAATACTGCCCCTATTATACAAGAATATAACTACTATAATACTGCCCCCTATGTACAAGAATATAACTACTATAATACTTCCCACTATATACAAGAATATAATTACTATAATACTGCTCCTATATACAAGAATATAACTACTATAATACTGCCCCTATATACAAGAATATATCTACTATAATACTGCTGCTATATACAAGAATATAACTACTATAATACTGCCTCTGTAAACAAGAATATAACTACTATAATACTGCTCCTATATACAAGAATATAACTACTATAATACTGCCCCTATATACAAGAATATAACTACTACAATATTTCCCCCTATATACAAGAATATAACTACTATAATACTGCCCACTATATACAAGAATATAACTACTATAATACTGCCTCTATATACAATAATATAACTACTATGATACTACTCCTATATACAAGAATATAACTACTATAATACTGCCCCTATATACAAGAATATAACTACTATAATACTGCTCCTATATACAAGAATATAACTACTATAATACTGACCCCTATATACAAGAATATAACTACTATAATACTGCCCCTATATACAAGAATATAACTACTATAAGGGCATGGCCAGACGTGGCGGAATTGCTCTGGAATTCCGCTGCGGACAGTCCGTAGCGGACCCGTTTCTCCATTGCCTTCCACAGCTTTGTGGTTGGGTTCGTTTGCACGTTGCGGACAATTCCGCTGCGGAGCATAGGCTGCGGTGCGGAATTTGGTGTCCGCAGCATACAATGGATGTTGCGGACGTGTAGCGGACTGGTTGCGGACTCATTGCGGAATTTCTCCATTGACTTCAATGGAGATTCTAAATTCCGCAATGAAGTCCGCAGATGTCATGCACATGTTATGTGTGCTGCGGAGCGTATTGGTTTTTTAACAGGACATTTCTTCATTCTGGCTGGACCTATGTATTTCAGGGTCTACAGCCAGACTGAGGAAGTCAATGGGGCTCCCGTAATTACGGGAGCGTTGCTAGGCGACGTCAGTAAATAGTCACTGTCCAGGGTGCTGAAAGAGTTAAGCGATCGGCAGTAACTGTTTCAGCACCCTGGACAGTGACTACCGATCCCAATATACAGCAACCTGCCAAAAAAATAGAAGTTCATACTTACCGAGAACTCCCTGCTTCTGTCTCCAGTCCGGCCTCCCGGGATCACGTTTCAGTCTAAGTGACGGCTGCAGCCAATCACAGGCCAATCACAGGCTGCAGCCAATCACAGGCCAATCACAGGCTGCAGCCAATCACAGGCCAATCACAGGCTGCAGCGGTCACATGGACTGCCGCGTCATCCAGGGAGGTCGGGCTGGATGCCGAAAGAGGGACGCGTCACCAAGACAACGGCCGGTAAGTATGAAATTCTTTTACTTTCACTAGGAAAAGGGCTGTCCCTTCTCTCTATCCTGCACTGATACAGAGAAGGGAAGTACTTTTACCTCAATACGCAGCGGCTAGTCCGCATCAATGTACTGCACATTTTGGGCAGATCCGCCACAGAATCTGCAACGCAGATTCTGTGCGGCATTGATGTGGACAGTTGCAAAAGAAATACGCCACGTCTGGGCATGCCCTTATACTCCCCCTATATACAAGAATATAACTCTTTAATACTGTATTCCATCTTGATCCACAAGAACAAAATAGTGATATGTAGGGGACTTTTTTTTTGTTTCTGTGTTTCGATGAAGGAGTCTTTCTTTTTTTTATCCTACCAGGCCATATCCTTACTGAAAGATCAGTGCCCCCCACCCCATCCTGGAGTAAGTAGTAACAATATAGAAATTTTTGACTCTTGCAATGTCTTGAGTACAGACCCTATTTGAATCCTGTCCTGTATCATCTGATTTGTCCTAGAGGTACGAGGTTACCTGGTGCCTCGGTTCTCTATATAATACATGCAAGGTTTATGTTCTAATATATCACTGCACCCAAGGTATGAGAATCCCTCTCTATAGCCAGTCCTGCTTCACTCCATATTCCGAGGTGGATAAACCTTTCCATTTTTTTCCCTATAGTAACGGCAGCAAACACCCCCCCTCCCTCCCTCCCTCCCCCACCCTTCGCCTTGGGGTGCAGCATTGACTCTTTATATGCGCCCTCCTGCTGTTCAGTTTTTTTTGTTTACATATTTATTTATTTTTTGTAGTCTTTGATGTAAAACTGAAATCCATCTGTACGCATCTGTCTGAGAGCGGAGAGAGATAGCGGCCTGACCGCGTCTAATCTCCTCCTGACATTCACTATCTCTCGTGTAGCGTTTTCCATCACATCACGATTCTGAGATTCCCCTACTGGCAACATTACTCACTTGCATAGCAATGTATCCCCGTTGTCACACTATAGGTATTATCAGCCGTCCCATCCGACCGACTAATAGCTCACAAAGCGGCATGTTCCCTAAAGGAGGTGAAACGCGTGGACTACTCAAGAATGACAGTGCCAAGAAGGAGCTGATAAAGCCAGGTCGTGACTCTGAGCTATATATATATATTTATATTGTTTTTTACACAGACAAACACTGATCTAAGATAAAAGGGGTTATTAGGACCAGGGTGCCAGGGGCTATTTGCCGGATATTCTGTTTATTCCTCATCTTTCACGCCATGAAACGGGCACTTGAGGTTAAGAGGATTTTGTTAAATTAAAGGATGGTCTTATTTTATGTAAATGCAGCTTTATCCTTGTATCATGAAAAGTTCTGCAATTTTCTAATATACTCTCTTCCAATTTCTCACATTTTGAAGCTCTCTGCTTGCTGTCATTGAATGGGAACATTCTTATATCCAGAGGCTGAAAACCTGTACAGAACTAATACGTCTCACAGCTGAGGGTTTGTTACAAATATTTCAAGTCTGGACAATCCTCTGTTGTAAACATTTTAGCAACAAATTTCTCTCCCGTCTGGATCGTTTGTTACATTTTACCTGCACTGATACATTGTATCAGACTGGAGCACAGAGTGTGCAGCAAAAATATATTTAACATGTTATTGTTAGGTAAAATACTTACATAAAGATTATTATAAAATGAATATTTACCAAGTGAGAGCTTTGTTTTTCTAAAGCAGGGCTCTGAATCTCTTTACTCAGCCATAGTTACATAATAGAATGCTAGCTGCCTGCAGCCACCTCTAGGGGGAGTTTAGGATTAAAAATGGGAGCAGTATGCAGTAAACTCCCAAACTCCCTCTAGTGGTGGCTGCAGGAAGCCAGAAAATTATAATTTACTTCAGTGTCTCTGCAGGGGATTTGGAGCTCTGTATTACAACAATGGAGCGCTGACCGCTATGAACATATATTAAAAAATTATTCGCACAGAATTTGTTAAAAAGACCCAAAATGGTTTCAAGGGTGGGGCTTTACTTTAAGGAGTAGAACAAGTTTCACAAAAGAAAGGGAAAATATTTTCACCCGGAAACCTATGAACCTTAAATAACGATCCTCAGGCTTAATCTTGTAAAGACTGATGCTGCTCTTGACACCTCTGTAGATTACCTGTCATGCCAAAATGATGGACCTTGAACAACAAGGAACATATATAACTAAAACAATAACTATAAATCAAGAGTTCTTCAAAGCAAAAAGTTGTCCAAAATCAGTTCTAATATTATGGTTATAGCATCGATCCGTCAGTTATGGAGGAAATGAATGAAAATGTACCCAAAAGTCGCAATAATCCTAAATCATTGTAGGCTAGATCAATACGTCTGAAGGGAATTAAAGAGTAACTCCGCTTTTAGCATCATTGCTTAGTTTAAATTGGCGGAAAGATTGAGTAACTTAAAATGCTGGCTGACTGTAGATTGATTTTTAGTAGTATTTTATGGTATACTAAAGTCGCAACCAAAGCTGCATTCAAAAATTCTACTTTTTGTCCTAAATGTGATATACATTTTTTGTTATTGTTATTGTTGTTATTGTTTTGTTTTTTAGACTTTAGCAATCCGCTCTCCACAATTGCCTTTTTTCTGTGCCAGTCTTCACTGTAGTCCTGACATTTTATTCATGAACCAGGTGGCTCAGGATGAACAATGGAGAGCAAAGTAAAAAAAAAAAAGGACAAATGAAGGCAATATATCCAAGTGAATATGAAGAAATCCCTGATATTTATTAGAAAATACATTAATGATGAGTATAAATAGGAGGAAAAATAAGGCTTATAGGGTATAGCCCATACGCTGCGTATAACGCAGAACACGTCTCAAAAGCAGAAATTATATTGCATGTGTTAATGGTGTAATAAATAAATATTGGCAAATAACCCCCTCCATTCATATCCAACCTGTACTATATGTACTGCGAGTAAACATGGGAGAACGATCAGTCAAAAGAATAGCAAACAAATATGCTAATGTAACAAAGACGCCACGAGGACAAGTAAAATAGACCGTACTCCGTATACTCTCCAATCAGAAACAATGCAGCCAGTATTATAGTTGAATCACTCACCCCTAGACGTGTTCAGTGAATGTGTAATATTGAGGGCAAAACACATGTAATAAGGCATGAAGGTTGAGAACGTGTTCTGAAATTTAAATGTAATATGTATTTTTAATAAAACGTGCAAGACAGCAATCTATAGGGGGAGGGGAGTTCCTGGGATCGCCCATTATACAGTCTGCTTGCCCTGGGTGTATCCGTCCTGTTGCTGCTGTTTGATTTTGGGCTTGTTTTTTTTTTTTACCCCCTCCCTCTCCTGACCTCTCTCTCACATCCTGGACCTCTCCTTAGGATCACATCCCTGAGCTCAATGTTCGTCTCATATTGACTGTTTGCCTGTATCTTGACCTCAGTATTTGTTGTCAGGCTTTCTACATTTTATTATAGGCTGCGCTGACTCATGAACGAGACCCGGGGGCAACTGAGTACCAGAAACCACATCAAACTGTACGGAAAAAACATGGAGGCTGCTAAAGGCAAAAAACAGGCGACCATGGAGCATAATTGGCTCTTAGACCAGGCCCGGCGTATCTGAGGCTCAATGTTCTGTAGAGGTCACTACCTCTGCTATATGTTCTCTACAGTCTTGGCTGCTTTTTAACTCTGCTCCATTAGGGCACAGCTATGATCTGTGACTCCAGCTTAGCAGCGTTGTCAATCAGAGTCTGTGGTAGTCTGAAATCCACTTCCTGCCTCATCTGAGGCTCAGGCTGCTGCTGCTTGTCCACCATGCTTTACACTGCAGCTCAGCTTGCCCATATTGATGTTTGTATAAGCACAAGTTCAGCAGGTGGCCCATGGAGAACTGATTTATATTACAAGGACAGAATGATTAGAAACTACAAGTAGCTAGGTTCCATAGTGGGGCTTTATGATACGGACGCACATAGCGGACTCTGTCCGGCCGAGTGCCATGAAGTGTGTCCATACAGTATCTATTTCTAAACAGAAAATGACAAAATTCCATAGAAGTGAAATGAATGGAGCATGTAAAAAAAACAAAAAACGGATATGCTGTGGTGGGATCATAGTAGGGCAGTGGTCTCCAGTGAAAATGTAACTCCAAGTGTACCCTGACAGCTGTGAGGGGCCATAACCGCTGTCACTCAGCTTTCTTAGGAACTGATTTAAAGGGGTTGAATAAGAAAATATATAAATATATATATAATTAATAACATGGCTGCTTTGTGCATAGGCTGTGTTTGGTATTGCACCCGTGATCAAGTAAATGGAATGAGTTGCAATACTAAACACAACCCATGGACAAGCTGTCGCTGTTTTTAGAAAGGAGCAGCCATGTTTTTTTTAATCTTATTTGACCCTTTAAAGAGGCTCTGTCACCAGATTTTGCAACCCCTATCTCCTATTGCAGCAGATCGGCGCTGCAATGTAGATTACAGTAACGTTTTTATTTTTAAAAAACGAGCATTTTTGGCCAAGTTATGACCATTTTTGTATTTATGCAAATGAGGCTTGCAAAAGTACAACTGGGCGTGTTTA